>NC_143133.1:103359826-103511342 GCF_059928025.1 Delphinapterus leucas
GACATTTTATTATCAGTCAATAAAATAAGAGTTTAAAAATTAATTGTGAAATTTCCTATTTCAGTATCTCCATTAGAAGGTAATAAAGTGTTCAGCCGTCTAGGAAAAGATCGCTGGAAATAGATTGCCAACTGTTCAAGCATTTTCTTGTTTTACATTCTCAACCACTAAATGCAAGCCTAACAAACATTTATTGCAGGCCTATACTATTGCTTGTACTAGACATTGTAAGAGGTCCTAGGAAACAATAACCAGTAAGACAGACAGTGACTCCATAACAATAATGAATAAGACAGACGCCGACACACATTTTTCCCTCTATGTCTCTCTCTACTTTCTCCCTTGTCTCTGAAATTTGGCTATGAATTCAGGTAACCACTAAAGAGCATATTTTAAAGTATTTGCTGATATAGGACAGAACTCAGCCTCAAACTAAATCAAATCCTCCAGCTGATTTCAAAAAGATATCACATAGTTATTGCTGCAGCACAAAGAAAAATTATCACTGTGGTAGTTTGTTCTGGTTCTACTATTCTGAAGAACCTCAAATATTAGAGAAGAATAAATTACACTGTAAAAAATCAGTTGTCTGCTGATCATTATTTTAAGGAGTAACTAATAATAAACTTTAATAACATTTGAAATTCATAATCTAAGAAACAATATTGCCTAAAACTATGAAGCACTAATTATGTGTTAAGGACCTCACATATAAGTGATTCAATCCTCTATGGGTAGATATTACTAATGTCCTCATTTTACAGATAAGAAAACAAAGACTCAGAGGGGTTGAGTAACTTGCTCAGCTAATACAGTATTCAAGTGTCCTAGGCCTAGATTGTTAGTATATCATCCTTCTTTGTAGTCACTGCTTGATCTCATTTGGCTTCCACATAACCTTATCTTCCCTTTGCCTCATTTTCTTATCTATTTAAAGTGTATTTCATAAGAGTGGACTGTCTGTATAAATAAGGGCTATCTTAACTTCTTTAGAATGAAGAAAGATGTATAAAAGTTAAATAGTCACTCAAATTCTATATCTTTATGTGATGTGAAGACTTTAATGTTTAACTTATGTGTAATTTCCAGAATAACTGTATTTAAATGGCTTTAGTTACTATAAAATATAGTAATATTTTAGGAATTTATTCTATAATCCAATGTATATAATTATCAATGAGCCATAAATATTTTTCATGTTAAGAATCATGCAAAATAGAATTTGTCAGAATTCTTGGGTTTTTAGGGCACAGTCCTGTAGCAGTCTGCAAGTCATGAATGCAACTGTGTGTGAAGTCACATGTTTTATACATCCCAACTACCATCATAAAAGACAATAATCAAACAGGCTAAAAGAAAGATTGAATTATCTTTCCAATACCTCTATAAAATTACATTAAATTATTGTCATATGGATAGGCAATCAAAGATTATACTGTCAGAAATATAGGGAAAATGTCATACAGGTATGTGTCAGATAGTAATAAACTATCAGATAGTAATAAACTATATTTTATATTTTATATTATAAAAATATAATTATTTTTCAGGATTTTGTGGATGATTTGGGTATTTATCATCTTTTTAAGTTTGTAACTTACTGTGATTTCTTTCTTCATTCCAAATAAATATTCTTTCTTATATAATTTTATGTTCTTTTTCTTATTAAGCATCCTACAAATTAATTAACTTCAGTCTTCACCATAAAACCTGGATTCTTCTATGTTTGAACTTTTTGTTTGATTGACATGATTGTGATGAGCATAATGCAATATGAATTACACAAAATAAAATAATGCCTTTTAAAGAACTTGGAACAGTAAAAATTACTGTAGTACTGAAAAAGTTTTGGTGTTTTACTGCTTTGACTATGACTTGTTTCCACCTAAATTTTCCACATGTGGTAGGAAGACTTCCATAAATGGGTTTTCCTTTCCAGCTCAAAATGGAATATGGTTTCTTGGGTATAATATTCAGTTGTGGGGCATAAGTACTGAGTTATGTGACATCTCAGAAATTGGAGATAAGTTCCCTGCACTGAAGAAGTTTAGGAATTCCTGAGGAATTTCTTCCCATGCACAGTTATTCACTTGTTGAGCATCTACCATAAGCCAGACAATATATTGTACAACAAGATGAGTCAGAAACAGAGCCAGCCTTCAAGGTAGTCTCAGTGATGGCATTAATCCACTGAGAAGGGATGCGATTTTTTAAAAATCCAAAAGTCATTTGGAAGCAATGGAATGGATATGTTGAACAAATTTGAATAGCATGTTGAGGCTGAAACAAGAAGTGACTAAAATAATGAGATTAATTTTTCTTGTATGTCCCTTTCAGATATGAATAAAACTTTAAAAATATTTGTTTACAATAATCACTCATGACTTTATTGTCACAGTTTTGACACTGTGCTTTGGAGACCTGTTTATATACACACCTTCAGTAAAAGGAAACAGTGCAGCTATATATTTACAAGTTAAATGTTTTGAAGAGCGAGAAGTTCACCAAAGCAGATTTTACTGAAAAACCTCACCGTAAAGTCGAGTTTTGAAATTGCATATGCACAAACGTGGGCTGGAGAGCATGATTTTCTCTGAGGCCAAGCATCTGCTTGAATTGACATTATTAATTACCATTAGGTAACTAAAGCTTCACTCACACCTGTGAAAAACAGCGGTTGGTTTGCAATTTCAGACCAACTGTCAGGATTTCTTCTGCTTTCTTGAAGAAAAATTCAACTGAAGAAGATGTATAAAAGAAACACACGTTAATCAAATGTCAATTCAACGAAAATTTTTATGCCTACGGAAGCCCGATACAATCACTAAACTTATATGCGAACTTGAACCTCCTTAAATATCTATTCTTTTGCTTAGATTAACTTTAGTTTTACTTGTTATGGAAATCAGTTGAGTTTAATTCCTTCATCGCTTGTCTGTATTGGATTCATGGGTTTCTTTCCCATCCACAGATCTAAGAAGAAAGGTCTCAGGATGACATATTCTGAAACTTAAGCAGCATAAACACGAAAGAAGGGTTCTGCCAAATGCTGCTTAGCGCCATCCTCACAGTTTCCCAAACTTCAAAACGTATACAGCAGGCTTCCTTTTCTTCTGAAGATGTCTCAAGGCCCATTCTGAACACTGAGAGCCTATTCCTATAACGTGGAGAATCTAGTATCAACCATTTTCATTCATAATGGCCCTTTTCACAGTGCTACATATTTAACAGAAAAGTTGTGCATATTACTTATTGTAAGTAGATATTTTTTCAAAATTTATTTGTATTTTACCTTGTCCCACGAAGGTTGAGAAAATTTACCAAAAATAGATTTATTACAATCTGATAAGATAAAAATCAAAATAGAAAATCAAGGCCAGGAGGAAAAGGCAGTCATGCAGACAGTAATAACTGGCCTGCAAAGTATATGGTCGGGTTAGCCAGTGCTCCACGAAGCACTAAGAGGGACCCCGAGTCTGCTCTCCAGACTACCTGTTAATTACCCTCATTCTTCAGCCTGGGATTTGAGTCACTTTCCAGCTAAATTAACAAATCCCTCTTGAGCACTTTCTATGCGTTAGGGGCTGTGCTCAGCAATGGAAGACGCACAGCTTTATAAGGTGATTCCTGTTTACAATCCAGTGGAGAAGTCTGGCGTGTTTACAGCTGGCTCTGCACCACCAATAGGAAGAGTTCAGCAGTGAAACAGACATGCACACAATGAAAACAAGACAGCAATCAATTCCACTTGGAATCAGGAAGGGCTTCTGAAGAAAGTGATATCTGACTTGAGCCTTAAGAGATAGAATTTATATTATACATTTATATCATGTGTTTAATATATAATATATTATATTTTTCTAGATAACATTTATTAATTAGATAACCTTTTAATAGCATGTGTTAAGGAATTGTGGATGGGGTGTGGAAACGGCAGACCTGTTCCCTGTACCCGTGAGGCCGTTGTTAAAGCTGAGCATTGGGCCTCTATTTTTAGCTGACAAAACCAAAGTGATAACAGGCATAATGACCCAGAGGTTGTACAGACCAAAAGATGAGCTGGAGGAGTTGAGGGATTCCTGGCGAGGTGCGAAGCGCACAGGGTTAGAGCCTGGGGGCCCGGGCCAAGCCGGGGAAGCAGAGGGGTGGGTCAGGGCAGCACGTGTCTGCAATGTCAATTATCTTCTCGGATGTCACTCTCCTCCCTATATAAAATGGCCCATCTGGGGAATTTTCTGGCAGTCCAGTGGTTAGGACTCTGCACTTTCACTGCCCAGGGCCTACGTTCAATCCCTGGTGGGGGAACTAAGATCCCACATCACCATGGCTCCTCACCCCCCCAAAAAAAGGCCATCAGTCACTTTCCCTTATCTCTTTTTCCTTCATAGCACTTACCAAGCACTACATTTGTATTGTTGTTAATGATCTCTCTCCCCAGCTAGAACATAAGCTGCAGGAAGGCAGAGATGTTTGCCATTTACCTATATCTAGAACACTGTAGAACAATACCCAGCACACATATAGTATCACTCTATAAGAATTTACTGAATTTATTAACTAATGAAAGCCAGTCCACAGAGAACGTAAAGAATGAATTAGATATGAAAGTAAAGCATAGATTAGGCACTGTGAGAATGAGAGATGGTACTTGATTTTGGATGGGCTCTTTACTGCTGGTTATAATCCCTCATGAGGCCAGATTGTATTATATGCCCTTGCATTCTGTGAGATGCATACACCTGTATTCTTCCAAAATAAATATCCTTTTTTTATACAAGCTTGTTTTCACAAATTTAATTGTCTTGTAAGCAAAGGAACCCTGTAAAAGACAATTGGGAAAACAGGTATAAGCAAGACAGCTACAGTGGAGTTTAGACCTGGGTGCACCATGGAAGCCGTGCAACAAGGATGATATAATCAGAGTGAGCTCTGGGATGATCATTACAGCATCATCATCAATCCAACATTCATTCAATTAACAGTTATTTAGAAACTTCAATATATTATTCTAAGTGTTGTACATAATTGGGTCCTTGTTCTCAAGGAAATAGACAACAAACAAATACAAGTGCTGATAATATATAGTGACAAACTTTGTCAGCGGGAGAAAGTCTTTAATACAGAGCTTGACTTGAAGGCTACTGCAACAGTCCAAACAAAAAAAAAATCTTCATTCAGGCTCTAGGGAGTGTTGGTGGCAGGTGAGCAGGATAGAAATAAAGCAAGATACATATGAAAATACAAAGGGAAGACTTTGTAACTAATGGGAGTAAAGGGATCAGTATTTTAAACCTCAGTGACCTAAAGGATGAAAGTAATTCCACGGTAATAAAGAAGTCTGGAAAAAGAATACTGTAATTGGCTTAGGAAATAAGAGATCTGGTTAATTGGATTATAGGTATGTTGAATTTTAGATATGCACAGGATATCTAGAGGGAGATTATAAAGAAAAAGAATATCTAAATAATAATAATGATAATAAACATAAGTTTTGGTTATACACTTAGGTTTGGGGAGAAAGGAAAGATCCTTATCAATTCACTTAATTTTACTGTAGCTCAGCTTCACTGCACCACTAACGTTACAGGGTTTGAAGGAGGATTAAAGAAAATAATATGTGTGAAAGTATTTGCCAAATCACATACAAGTAAAGCTTTCTAAGAAACGGCATCAAATGATGCAGGAAAGGCAAAGAAAGTGAGGATCTGGCAAAGGCCTCTGGGTGCTGCCATTAGCTGGTTGAGAACAGGGTGAAAAATGGAGAAAGTAAAAGTAACTTCTCTCTAGGTCAAAAGATAAAGCAAGATGACAACAACATGCCTTATTTATGTCCCTGAAAAACAAACATCTTAAAAGTCACATTGAAAAAATTCTTCAAATGCTTAGTACCAAAAGTTATGTTTTTTCTCGTTGAACTCAAACTCAAAAACATGACTGTTTTCACTTTTGTATCCCTAGCACATAGCACAGTGTCTCATACAAGAAAGGCTGTCAGTAAATCGGAGTGGCAGTCCCCATTCTATTCATTCCTGAATATCTCACTTGTTCCTTTAGCTTTTACCTGTGACCTGGTAGCCTTTTCTAGCTTTGCACATAAACAAACTAAATAGAATAGGTGGACAGGTATGCTTTTAGATTACGTGGACCATCTAAGAACTGTATATGCAATAAATATGGTCAGCTAAGATTTATTTAAGATAGCACACATTCTTTTAAAGTCCTTTTTTTATTAAAAAATATGAGAATAGAATTATCATTCACCCAAGGAAAATAGAACAGGAATCAAGCAGACACATTTTCAACTTTTATTTTTAAAAAGAACTTACAATCTTTACTAAAGCCAGTTTGCTGTTATTACAGGTTTTAATTTTTTTTCCTCATAAACTGGAGGATGTTTCCCCCTGCAGGAAAATTCAGGCAAGTTCACAAACTGTTACAGAAAGATACATCTGGAACAGTCATTATTTTGGTTGGGAGAAAACGTAGACCCCACCTGAAAAGAGCTACTGAGAAAAGGCAGTTTGGAGGAAATAGCTACTGAAGCGCAATCTTTTGCATAAATTTTGACAAATGTGGGTGAGGAGGACGTGCTCATTTGTTTACTCCTTCCCATACACCTCAAACAAAAAGAAGCACAGAGTATAACATTTCCCCCTTCTGTTCTGCCCTTAGAATAGCCGTGGATTCTCTGATTGTTACAGAGCAGGACTATCTAAGGAGATGGCTGAAAAGGTGAGGTAGCTTATGAGTGATTTATATGATGCTATGATGATTTGAGGAACATTTTATGCCTCGGGTTATTCTCCCATATCAGAGTGAACCTATTTATGTATTCAACTTTTAACATTTTATTTGTTCATCCACTGAGTTTTTTGTTTTAATGAATAATGTGAGGTAGGATCTAATGATATTTCTTTTCCAAATTTTTAAGCATTTTTCCTAGATATATTTGACATTTCATCTACATTGACCTATGCAGGTTTCAATCTGACAGCTTACTCCTCCCCCAAAATTAAAATTTCAGATACTAAGTGATTAAGGTAACCAGCAACTTAGTAGAAATGGGTGCTCCATACTAAAGACAGCAAGAGATATACTCCCCATCCTGCCAGTGCAGGACATAGAAACCATTCTAGATATTTCAAGTGAAAAGGAATTTAATACAGGAAATTCTCTACATACGTAATGCTGCCTCACAATGCATCTTTGTGTATATTATTTTTCTCCCTGGAAGACTGTGCCCTCTTCTCTGCTTAGAGAACAATTTTCCTTAGTTCACACAGCATATTATCCAGAATTATCTGTGTGGCACCCAAGATCATTAATCATTATGTACTATTTCAATGATTGTATTGGAGAATTTAAAAGGCCAGAGAGCAGCAACTCAAGAGAAATTGGCATAAGATACCAGTTCAAAAGTCAAAGAGCCTTCAGTGGGTGACAATTTGGTTTGCATTCCTCTCTCCAAAGTTGTCTGAATGTTGCCTTTTTTTTGAAGAAATGAACTATTTACTTCATTACTTTATTAGTAATAACAAATGACTTGCAACGTATCTCACAACTGATCATGACCGAACAGTATGCTCATCCTTAGAGCTTTACATATGGTTTTGTAATTATTTTTTTTCAAAATACTAAATGGACATTGTTACAAGCCTTTCAGTATGTTTGAGTTCTTAAAAAAAAATCCAGCAGTCTCTGCCTCCCTGTCTGCTTACATCAAGTATAGTTCTTTTAATTTTTTTCACCGTTGGTTTTCTTTAAGTCATTTTTTTGTCAGCCTATTGCCTGTTGTGAGCCAAGCCCTTTCTGAATCCTGGAGAAGTGGCAAAAGGCAAACCACCCTTTCCTTGAGGAGCCTATGAATGTTGCCTTTTAAGCATTACCTATTGTTGAAGAACATTCTGAAGAGCCCTTTTGTATTGTCCATGGTTACATAATCAGAGCTGAGGTGTTTTACCTTAACATTTGTGCTTTCCAGGATTTCATGACATCCCGATGTTTGTTTTATTTATTGAGGAATGAATATCGGTGTGTACACTTGTGGTTCTTAGTAATATCTCTGTTATCAAGTAATCTGGAAGCTTTGACCTAGAGGGGGCTTTTATATATTTGGTTGATCAGTACTGCCTAATTATATCAGCTCCAAGAGAAGAGGGACAATGTACAAGTAATTACTGTAAACCCAACACTAATTACAACAGGAAAAAGTAGGCATAAAATAAATAGCTCCTGAATGAATGAATATAAAGGGTCTACATATTGAATACATGAGATCCTCAAATTAGAGGTGAAAGGTGACTTGAGGCCTACTGCTCCAATCTTTCCTGAGAATGGCTTCTATTAGTTTGGAATGTCAGTATCATTGTATAAAAGGTGATTGTGAAAAATGTTTAAATGTGGAGAGACTCAGCTATATAAACATTTTTTAAACTTTATGTTGATCTGAAATACCTTATCACCTACACCTATGACATATTAGACAACAGAAGACCCATAAAGTTTCCTAAGATTCTGGACACCAGACTAACCTTGTGTTTTTACTACATGACCCTAGAATTCAGTTCCAGTAACATCTATCCAGATGCTTCTTAAAATTATCTGGCCACACCATGTCATATTTTATTTCTTTATATGTTTATCTCCCCTACAATATTGTGATTGCCTTCAGGTCAGGGACAATATTCATGTGCATCTTTCTAGAATTCAGCACACAGGATGTGTTCCATAAATGTTTGTTTAATTGAATATAAATAATTCTCTCTGGGTTATTATCCCTGGTGATCCTCTTTCCAGCTAGTCATGAGACCTCTATATTACTGAAATAATGAAGCAACTGAAATTTGTGTTTTATCTATAACAGCCTTTTTTGGCCTAAGGACTTGACACAGCTGGTGATTACTTGGCTTGGCTTTGACCTTGGTATAATTCTCTCCAACCTTATGTAACACCATGTCTTGGCTAAGCAGAAGCTGGGGCTGAAATGCTTACAGAAAGTGAATTCAGGTGTGGATATGAATCACTGGTTCACATAGGGGTCATTTCTTTCATCATCCTCAAAATGTAGCACATGTTATACTCTTATAATTTGTTTATTTCACCTACAGTAGATCCTGGAAATCACTCCATATCAGTTCATAGAATTTTTTCTTTCTTTATAGTTGCATAGTACTCCATGGTGTGGAAGTGTCAATGTATTCAACCAATTTCTCATTATGACTATTTAAGTTGTTTGCCACATTTTGCGATTACAAATTGTGCTGCAATGAATAGAGTTGTACATATGTACTTTTATTTCCATTTGCCTGGTATACACTTGCCATCCCTTTGTATTCTGCCTTTGTAATTGCTTTGTTTTATGTCTATCTCTTATATAGATCATAGAGTTGAAACCTGTTTTGTGAGCCAATCTGAAGCAGACCCATTCACAACTACCTTATTATTTTATGATATAATTACTATGTGTATTAAGTTATATATATTTTTTTCTCTACAGGTAGCTTTTCCTTCTTTTTTGATTCTTTTAGTATTGTAGAAGGCTTGCATTTGTGCTCTGGCAGTCACATTTTTTTATTGAAGTACAGCTGATGTACAATGTTATATGTTACAGGTATATAATATAGTGATTCACAATTTTTAAAGGTTATACTTCATTTATATATATTATAAAATATAGGCCATATTCCCTGTGTTGTGCAACATATCTTTGTAGCTTATTTTATACATACTAGTTTGTACCTCTTAATCCCCTACCCCTGTTTGGCACCTCCCCTCTTGCCTCTCCCCACTGGTACCCATTAGTTTGATCTCTATATCTGTGAGTCTGCTCTTTTTTGTTATATTCACTAGTTTGTTGTATTTTTTAGATTCCACATATAAATGGTATCATACAGTATTTGTCTTTCCCAGTCTGACTTATTTCACTTAGCATAATGCCCTCCAGTTGCATCCATGTTGTTGCAAATGGCAAAATTTCATTTTTTATAGCTGTGTATTTTATTGGTATATATATCCATATACACATCTTTTTTTACACATTCTTCTGTTGATGGACACTTAGGTTGCTTCCACAGCTTGTCTACTGTAAATAATGCTGCTATGAACATTGGGGTGCATATATCTTTTCTAATTAGTGGGGTTTTTATTGATATATACCCAGGAGTAGAATGGTTGGGTCATATAGTAGTTCTATTTTTAGTTTTTTGAGAAACTTGCATACTGTTTTCAACAATGGCGGCACCAACTTACATTCAACCAACAGTGTACAAGGATTCCCTTTTCGCCACATCCTCGCTGACATTTGTCATTTGTGTTCTTTTTGATGATAGCCATTCTGACAGATGTGAGGTGATATCTCATTGTGGTTTTATTTGCATTTCCCTAATGATTAGCAATGTTGCGCATATTTTCAGTGCCTGTTCGCCATCTGCGTATCCTCTTTGGAGAAACATCTATTCAAGTCTTCTGCCCATTTTTTGATTGGATTGTTTGTTTATTTGATGTCGAGTTGTATGAGCTGTTTTTATATTTTGGATATTAACTCCTTATTGGTTATATCATTTGCAAATATTTTCTGCCATTCAGTAGGTTGTCTTTTTGATTTGTCAATGGTTTCCTTTGCTATGCAAAAGCTTTTAAGCTTAGTTAGGTCTCATTTGTTTATTTTTACTTTTATTTCCTTTGCTTTAGGGGATTCAAAAAAATATTGTTATGATTTATGTCAAAGAATATGCTGCCTGAATTTTCTTCTAAGAGTTTTATGAAATCCTGTCTTACATTTTGGTCTTTAATCCATTTTGAGTTTATTTTTGTATATGATGTTAGAGAATGTTCTAATTGCATTCTTTGACATGTAGTTGTACAGTTTTCACAGCACCACTTACCGAAGAGACTGTCTTTTCTCCATTGTATAATCTTCCCTCCTTTGCCATAGATTAACTGACCTTTAGTGTGTGAGTATATTTTTGGCTGCTTTATTCTGTTCCATTGATGTTGGTGTTGTTTTTGTGCCAGTACCATACTGTTTTGATTACTGTAGCTTTGTAATATAGTCTGAAGTCAGGGCGCATGATTCATCCAGTTCTGTTCTTCTTTCTCAAGATTGTTTTGGCTATTCAGGGTCTTTTGTGTTTCTATACAAATTTTAAAATTATTTGTTTTAGTTCTGTGAAAAATGCCATTGGTATTTTGACAGGTATTGCATTGAATCTGTAGATTGCCTTGGGTAGTATGGTTATTTTAACAATATTAATTCTTCCAGTCCAAGAATATGATCTATTTTTCCATCTGTTTGTGTTGTCTTCGATTTCTTTCATCAGTGTCTTATATTTTTCTGAATACAGATTTTTACCTCCTTAGGTAGGCCTATTTCTACGTATTTTATTCTTTTTGATACAATGATAAATGGGATTGTTGCCTTAATTTTTTTTTCTGAAAATTTGTTGTTGTTGTATAGAAATTCATCTGATTTCTGCATATTAATTTTGTACCCTGCAACTTTACTAAATTGATTGATAAGCTCTAGTAGTTTTCTGGTGGCTCCTTTAGGATTTTCTATGTATAGTATTATGTCACCTGAAAACAATGACAGTTTTTCTTCTTCCTTCCCAATTTGGATTCCATTTATTTATTTATTTATTTATTTTGTCTGATTGCTGTGGCTATCAGCAATACTATGCTGAATAAAAGTGGAAAGAGTGGGCATCCTTATCTTATTCCTGATCTTAGAGTAAAGGCTTTCAGCTTTACACCATTGAGTGTGATGTTAGCCGTGGGTTTGTCATATACGGCCTTTATTATGCTGAGTTATGTTTCCTCTATGCCCATTTTCTGGAGGATTTTTTTTATCATAAATGGATGTTGAATTTTGTCAGATTTTTCTGCATCTGTTGAGATGATCATATAGTTTTTATTCTTTGATTTGTTAATTGACTGATTTGCAGATATTGAAAAATGCTTGCATCCCTGAGATAAATCACATCTGATCATTGTGTATGATCCTTTAATGTATTGTTGAATTCGGTTTGCTAGTATTTTGTTGAGGATTTTTGTGTCTATGTTCATCAGTGATATTGGCCTGTAATGTTCTTTTTTGTGATATATTTGTCTGGTTTTGATATCACGGTGATGGTGGCCTCATAGAATGAGTTCAGAAGGATTCCTTTATCTGCAGTTTTTTTGGAATAATTTGAGAAGTATATGCATTAACTCTTCTCTAAATGTTTGGTGGAATTCATCTGTGAAGCCATCTGGTCCTGGACTTTTGTTTGTTGGAAGTTGTTTAATCACAGATTCAATTTCAGTACTGGTAATTGGTCTGTTCATATTTTCTATTTCTTTCCAGTTCAGTCTTGGTAGATTGTACATTTCTAATAATTTGCCCTTTTTTTCTAGGTAGTCTATTGTATTGGCATATTATTGTTTGTAGTGGTCTCTTATGAGCTTTTCTATTTCTGTGGTGTTGGTTGTAACTTCTTTTTCATTTCTGATTTAGGCCCTCTCCTGTTTTTTTCTTTTGATGAGTCTGACTAAAGGTTTATTAATTCTGTTTATCTTTTCAAAGAACCAGCCTTCGGTTTCACTGAACTTTTCTCTCTTTTTTTTTTAGTCTCTCTTTTACTTCTTCTCTGATCTTTATGATTTCTTACCTTTTACTAACTTCGTGTTTTGTTTGTTCTTCTTTCTCTAGTTGCTTTAGGTGTAAGGTTATGTTGTTTATTTAAGATTTTTCTTGTTTCCTGAGGTAAGATTGTATTGCTATAAATTTCCCTGTTAGAACTGCTTTTGCTGCATCCCATAGGTTTTGGTTTTTGAAAACTTTGTGGTAGTATTTATTAAAATTGAACATATACATACTCTATGACTCAGCAATTATTTTCCTAGATATATAGCCCACCCTCCCAAATACATATGTTCACCTAAAGGTATATACTGGAATGTTCATAACAGTGCCAGTAGTAATGGCTCCAAATTGGAAACACCCAGATGTTCATCAACAGTAGAAAGTAAGTTGTAGACCATTCATAAAGTGGAATCCCATACAGCTACAAAAAAGAAGGAAGTGTTGCTCCATATAACAACATGGATGAATCTCACAAATCTAATATTAAGTGAAAGGGGCAAGACACAAAGAATACAAATGAAATTATTCCATTTATGCATAGTTCAAGAACCGGTAAAACTACTGATGGGGTTAGAAGTCAGTTTCCTGGTTACCTTTGGGGAGGAAGAAGGGGGTGAGCGATTGGGAGGGCCATGTTGGGGATTCTGATGATGTTCTATTTCTTGCCCTGAGTGCTGGTAACATGGTATATTCATTTTGTTATAATTCATTGAGTTATACATGTCTGATTTGTGCACCTTTCTGTATGTCTTATATTTTCATTGACTGAAAAACAAAGGAGCATCTGAACTAAAGTGTTAGAAATAGAAGCAAGTGTGGGTTTTCTTAGACCACTTTTGTGTTTTTTCTTTCAGTGTTTCCTACTTTTATGAATTTAATCATTAAATCCATTAAAAGATATGTTGAGAGTGAACATATGCCAGGAACTATTTTAGATACTTCAGATACATAGGGAACAAAATAGAAAAAAATGATGCTATCATGAAGCTCACATTTTCATGGAGACAGAAAGGCAGTTGAACAAACAAATAAATAAAATGTCAGGTGGTGATAACGGCTATGAAGAAATATTAGGGGTTAAGGGGATAGAGAATAAATCCCATAGGTTTTAAATCATAGTGTTTTTGGTTTCATTTGTCTCTAGGTATTTTTTGATTTGCTCTTTGATTTCTTCAATGAGCCATTGGTTGTTTAGTAGCATATTGTTTAGCCTCCACATGTTTGTGTTTTTTGCAGGTTGTTTTTTTTTTAATAGTTGATTTCTAGCCTCATGGTATTGTGGTCAAGAAAGATGCTTGATATGATTTCAGTTTTCTTAAATTGACTGAGGCTTGTTTTGTGGCCCAGTATGTGATCTCACGTGGAGAATGTTCCATGTGCACTTGAAAAGAATGCTTATTCTGCTGCTTTCAGATGGAATGCTCTACAAATATCAAGTCCATCTAGTCTAATGTGTCATTGAAGGTCAGTGTTTCCTTATTAATTTTCTCTCTGGATGATCTGTCCATTGATTTAAGTGGGGTGTTAAATTCTCCTACTATTATTGTGTTACTGTTGGTTTCTCCCCTTATATCTGTTAATATATTATTTATGTATTTTGGTGCTCCTATGTTGGGTGCATATATATTTGCAATTGCTATATCTTCTTGGATTGACCCCTTGATCATTATGTAGTATCCTTCTTTGTCTCTTGTAACAGTCTTTATTTTAAAGTCTGTTTTGTCTGATATAAGTATTGCTACTCCAGTTTTCTTTTGATTTTGATCAGGCCCTTTCTTTCTTTTGATCAGGCCCTTTCTCTCTCTCTGCTCCTGGGACCCCTATAATGTGAATATCAGTGAGCTTGACGTTGTCCCAGAGGTCTCTTAAACTGTTCTCATTCTTTTTCCTTTTTTTTCTGTCCAGCATCAGTGATTTCCACTACTCAGTCTTCCAGTTTGCTGATCCATTCCTCTATCATCATTTAGTCTACTGTTGATTCCTTCTTGTGTATTTTTCATTTCACTAATTGTATTCTTCGTCTCTGTTTGGTTGTTCTTTATATTTTCTAATTCTTTGTTAAAAACTACTAACTTCTTGCTCTGTGCATCCACTCTTCTCATGAGTCCTTTGATCATCTTTATGATCACTACCCTGAACCCTACTCAGGTAGATTGCCTATTTCCACTTCACTTAGTTCTTCTTCTGAGGTTTTATCTTGTTCCTTCACCTGGAACATATTCCTCTGTTGCCTCATTTTGCCTAAGTTGGTGTTTGTAGTTTTATGTATCTGGTAGGTTAGTTATGTTTCCCAACTCCAGAAAAGTGGTCTTCTGTAGGAGACATCTTATGCATCCCAGCAGCACACTCCCCTCTTGTCACCGAAGCTATATGCTTTAGGAGTTTCCCTTATGAGGGCTAAGTGGGTTTTTCTGCTTTGGCAGGCTGACTATGTGGGCAGTCTTGTAGGCTTGACTGGTCCCTGGTCTGGTTGACTGCCAAACCCTGCTTTGTGCAGAAGCTGTCAGGTGCTTTTTGGTGGGGCTGGGTCACAAGGCAGCAGAATGCAGAACCCCAGGATTAGTGCTGGACTACTGGCAGGCAGAACAGGATCATGGAGTCTGGCTCCAGGGCCTAGGAATCCCAGACCTGGTGTCAGATCACTGGTTGGTTGGGGGACCATTCCTGACACCATTGGGTAAAGGGTCCAGGGTGTCCTGAAGCTTGTGTTGGCCTGCTAGTGGGCAGGGCTGGGGCCCAGTTGGCCCCAGGGCAGGGTCTCACCTGCTGTGGGCTTTTGGTTTCCTTGTATCTGGTGTCTGCCCCCTGATGGGTGGAGCTAGGTCCTGGGCTCTCTGGCTGGTAGGGCCACGTCCAGAGGCAGCTGTGGGCTCATGTGGTCTTAAGACAGCCTGTGTGCTGATGGGTGGGGCTGTGTCCTCACCCAGTTAGTTGCTTGGCCTGAGGTGTCCCAGCACTGGTGCCTACAGGCTATTGGATGGAGTTAATGAGCTAGAGGGAGGATTCTGCAATGACACCCACCTGCACCATCATCCACACAGTAGAAGGAACTCCTGTGAATGGCTGCTGTCAATGTCTGTGTCCTTGGAGTGAGCTGCAGTCACCCCCCACCTCTCTTGGAGACTCTCCAAGACAAGCAGGTAGGTCTGGCCCAGCCTCGTATCAAATTATTGCTTTTGACCTGGGTCCCAGAGCATGTGAGATTTTGTGTGCACCTTTAAGAGTGAAGTCGCTATTTCCTCCAGTCCTGTGGAACTCTTGAAATTAAGCCCCACTGGCCTTCAAAGCCAAATGTCTGAGGGCTCATCTACTCAGTGCTGGATCCCCAGTCTGGAAAGCTTGACATGGGATCCAGAACTCTCACTCCTGTGGGAGAGCCTCTACAATATAATTGTTCTCTAGTTTTTGGGTCACCCACCCAGGGTTATGAGACTTGACTATATCACGAGTCCACCCTGCCTACTGGTCTCATTGTGGTTCCTTCTTTATGTCTTTAGTTGTAGAAGATCTTTTCTGTTAGGTTCTTGTCTTTTTCATCTATGGTTGTCCTGCAAATAGTTGTGATTTTGGTGTGCTTATGAGGGGAGTTGAGCTCAGGGAGTTGAGCTTCTATCTTGGCCAGTCCCTTGGTGGTAACCTTTTTACTTATATCTTTTATAAAGATTTTTAGTCCCTGTTTTCTTATTTGACATTTTACAATCTGGTTTGTCAGTCATTAAAGGAATCCTCCTAGTGCTACCGACCAATTCCAAAACAAAGAGCTTATTCCACCTTCATCTTTCCCTTCTCCCATTTTTAGTTGCATTATTTCTACTTTGTTATAACAACATTTATGTATATTCCCACCCTTAGCCCCACCTTTTAGTCTTAGATCTACAATTAGTGAAATGCTCACCATCATTTCTTTTCCTAAAGTTTCCCTAGTCATATCTTTGTTGAAAGATCACTCTTTAGTAGATTCCTCAAGAAGTCTCAGAAGGATATTTCACGAGTGCCTAAGGTGCTTTTTGGTTTTGTTTTTTCTCACATTGCCAAATTCTTGTTTGAGGATATTTTGGTTTAGTATATTGTGTCATTGTTTTCTGCTATTTAGTGGGTTTTTTTTTTTTCAGGAAATTTTCATCAGTTGAGGTGTGTTCTCATTACTGTCTTCTTTTTATAGTGGCTTTGTAAAGAAGTAGACTGATTTTGTCTACTCATTTCACCAGATAGGCCTGGCAATTTGGAATGGTTCATAAGGTTCCATGTTCAAAAATGTCCTCTGCTCTCAGTGTAGTAAAGTACAATTTTTTAAATGGATTTTTTTTGTGGGTGATAGGGGTTGTATGCTCCCTTTTCTCTTGTGGTTCTCATTTGTCTTGAAGAATCCTGAATTTCACCTTTTGCATTTTTTCCCCTTCACTATCCAGAATCCAAAGGGCATGTCCCAGTACCTTTTGACCTTCTTCTCCAAGAAGAGACTGCTTGTATATACCAGGACTTTTTCCCCACTATTTTCACAGTTGAGGTGGACTGTTAGCTTACATTAAGTTTTCTAATCCCATTTCCTTTTCTACAGTTTTCTAGACCCCTTAACACATCCCTTGTCCTCCACAAAGGTTTGCATCAAGAACTCAAAAAATAACTCTACTGGAAGAACAAAGCTGGAGGCATCAGGCTTCCTGATTTCAAACTGTATTACAAAACTATAATGATCAAAACAATATGGCACTGGCATAAAAGACACGTAGACCAACGGAACAGAATAGAGAGCCTGGAAATAAACTCACAAATACATGGACAATCAATTTACAACAGAAGAGCCAAGAATATACAATGCGGGAAGGACAGTGTCTTCAATAAGTGTTGTTGGGAAAACTGGAGAGCTACATGCAAAAGAATAAAACTGGAGCCTATCTTACACCATACAAAAAAATTAAATCAAAATGAATTAAAGACTTGAATGTAGGACCTGAAACTCTAAAACCCCTAGAAGGAATTATAGGCAGTAAGCTTCTTGATATCAGTCTTGGTGATAACTGTTTAAAAAGCAAAGGCAACAAAAGCAAAATAAACAGTGGGATTACATCAAACTAAAAAGCATCTGCACAGCAAAGGAAATCATCAACAAACTGAAAAAGCAACCTACAAAATGGGAGAAAATATTTGCAGATCATATATCTGATAAGTGGTTAATATCCAAAATATATAAAGAACTCACATAACTGCAAAGAAACAATCCAATTAAAAATGGGCAAAATAGCCATTTTTCCCAAGGAACACATACATATTTTCAACAAGCACATGAAACGATGCTTAATATAACCAACCATCAGGGAAGCACAAATGAAAAGCACAATGAAGTATCACCTCATTCCTGTTAAAATGGCTATTATCAAAAAGACAAGAAATAACAAGTGTTGGTAAGGATGTGGAGAAAAGGAAACACTTGTGCATTGCTGGTGGGAGTGCAGATTGATGCAGCCACTATGCAACACAGTATGGAGGTTCCTCAAAAAATTAAAAATAGCACTACCATATGATCCAGCAATTCCACTTCTGGGTATTTATCTGAAGGAAATAAAATCACTATCTGAAAAAGATATCTGCACCCTATGTTCACTGTAGCATTATTTAAAAAGCCAAGACAGAAAAATACCCTAAGTGTCCTACGATAGATGAATGGACAAGAAATGTGGTATACATATACAATGGAAAGTTATTCAGCCATGAAAAAGGAAATTTTGCCATTTGTGACCACATGGATGGACATGGAGGGCATTATGCTAAGTGAAGTAAGTTAAACAGAGAAAGACAAATACCATATGATCTCATGTGTGTAACCTAAGAGCAAAAAACAAAAATTCTGAAATCATAGGTACAGAGTGCAAATCCAAGGGGCTGGGAGCTGACAAAATGGGTAAAGGGGGTAAACGAATACAAAATTCCAGCTATAAAATAAGTCAGTCAGAGGAGTTAAGATGGTGGAGGAGTAGGAGGACGTGGAGGTCATCTCTCTCCATGGATGCATCAGGAGTACATCTATAGATGCAACAATTCTTACAGGACACTGGCTGAAAACTAGCAGAAGACCTTGGACACCAGAAAGGACTATAAACATCCCTGCATAACTGGGTAGGGCAAAAAAAAAAAAAGAAGGGATAAGGAGGAGGAGAGGAAGCAGGACAGGACCTGAACCCTGGCGTGGGGGAGCTGAAGCAGAGGAGAGATTCCCGAATTTGGGGAAAACCCCTCTCTGAAGGGGAAACACCCTCTCTGGGGACAGAAGGGAAGGATTTGAGGCTGTCGGAAGAGGGTTAAGTGGCCGATCTATGGCAGACGGGACAGAGTGAGAAATAGACAGATGGTCCATACTGTGGCTGTACATGCCCCAGACTGGGATGTGTGTTCACAGGTGTGCAAGGGGGCTGGGAGCTGGAGTGTGGAGATTGGAGAACAGGCCCGGAGCAAGAACTGCTGTTGGCTGTGGGAAGATGGACTGAGGGGATGAGAGGGAGGAAACCTGCAGCAGGGAATGCCTACGGAGGAAGACCAGACAGCCATGGAAGCAGGGCACTATTGCTGAGTCACATGCAGGGGGAGGAACCACTATTGTAGCCTCTCTTTCTCCACATGCCGGTGCCTGCTGACAGACAATAGAAGAAACCATCTCAGGGCAGGCTCTTGTGTGCTGGCTGACGAGCAATAAAAAAAAGCCCCCTCAGGGCTGGCACTCACACGCTGGCTGCAGGGCAATTAAAAAAAAACGCCCTCCCAGGGCCGGCCCTCATGCACCATATGTCAGGCACCAGAAAAGGCCCTCATAAAGGCCATATCTCTTGCACCCCTGGCCGCCAGATTCCCTGCGCATTTGGTGCCAGCGAGGCTGCTGCAATCCAAGCAGTCATACCACCTCTGCACCCAGTCCTCACTGAGGCAGACCCAAGAGCTCCAAGGCAGCCTCAGGACCAGACTCCTGTGGGTGGACCACATGCAGAGGTGGGGATAAAACCAAGCAGAACCCCAGGGATGGGGCGACTAAGGAAGGAGATCAAAAATCTTTCCATAAGCTGTACAAGCTGCAGATTTAATCCTCACAATACCCTGCATCTATGGAATATCTGAGTAGACAATGTACTCATTCGTGTTCCCACAAATGAAAACAGTCTAGCTCTGGCAGCTGTGGACTTTGGGGGAAAACACATGCAGGAATTGGGCCAGATCAGAGTCTGAGTGGTCCCCACAATGCCCACAACAGGTCCAGAAACCAGCCCAGAGGCAGAGGAGGGGCTCTTGGGGAGGTGGAGGGGGGCTGTGGCTCATAGCATGTGCCAGGACACTTACAACTGAGACCCCAAGGGAAACATAATTATTACTATTAATTTTATTATGTTTTGATTCATTATGTCATTCGTTCTGGCTTGTTTTTTTTTTTTCTTTCTTTTGTTTGTTTGTAGTTGTTTTAGTCTTTTTTTAGTCTTTTGGGATCTTCGTGTTTTATAACAAATTTTTTATTTTTTTATATCTTTCAATTTTTACTTTGCTTTTCTGTTGTTCTGTGTTCTTTTCCTTATTGTTTTTCTTCTTTTTCTTTAATATATCTTTTTTTTAATATATATTTCCATTTCTACTTTGCTCTTCTGTTGTCCTGTGTTTTTTCCCTTTTTATTTTATTTTACTATTATTCTTTTAAATCATTTTTATTGGTTTGTTCTGTTTCCTTGCTTTATTCTTCAGTTGGCACACTGCTTTGGTTTTGTTTTTAGGTTTTGTATATTTGTTAGTTTTGATCCTAATTATGTGATATCATTTTTGAGTTCTTCAATTTGTCTTGTTGTTCTCTTGTTTTTTGTTTTATTTTGTTCTGTTTTTGTTTCTTTTGCATGTGTGTGCGTTTCCTTGTTTCTGTTTTTGTTTGTTTGATTTTGTTTTTACCATTTCTCTGGGGTTTTGTCTTTTATTTTTCTTCAGTATATTTTCTATTTTTTTTTTATATTTCTCTTTCTACATTGCTTTTCTGTTGATCTGTCTTCTTTCCCCTTTCTTTTTTTCTTTTCTAATCATTTTTGTTGGTTTGTTTTGTTTCTTTGCTTCATTCTTCAGTTGGCACTCTGCTTTGGTTTTGTTTTTCGGCTTTGTGTTTCTGTCAGTTTTCTTTTTAATTGTTTGATTTTGTTCTGGGGTTCTTTACTTTGTCTGGTTGTTTTCTTGATTTTTGTTTTATTTGGTTCTGTTTTTGTTTCTTCTGTGTGTGTGCGTGTTTCCTTGTTTCTGTTTTTGTTTGTTTGATTTTACTTTTTACCATTTTTCTGGGGTTTTGTTAGACTTTTTTTTTTTTTTTAATCCCCTTTACTGCTGGGATGAGCAACTCTTGGGGTCTTGGTTCCTTGACAGGAAATCGAGCCTGAGGCTCTGGGGTGGGAGCACCGAGTCCAAGATGCTAGACCACTAGAGAATTCCCGGCCCAAGGGAAGGTTAATCACTGAGAGCTCTCACAAAGGCCTCTTTCTGAATCCAAGACCTGACTCCACCCAACCGCCAGCCACTCCCAGTGCTGGACGCCTCACACCAAATGACAAACAAGACAGGAACACAAAACAACCCATCAGCACACAGACTACATAAAGTCATACTAAGCTCACAGACACCCCAAAACACACCACCTGAAATGGCCCTGCTCATCAGAGTGGAGACTGATGGAGTGGAGTGCAGAGTGGAGACTCAGCTCCACCCAACAGAACGCAGGCACCAGTCTTTCCCATCAGGAAGCCTGTGCAATCCACTGGACAAACCTCACCACCGAGGGCAGAGAACAGAAGCAAGAGGAACTATGACCCCAAAGCCTAGGGAAAGGAGACCTCAAATACTGTAAATTAGACAAAATGAGAAGACAGAGAAATATCTTGCAGGCAAAGGAGCAAGATAAAAAACACAAGACAAAATAAATGAAGAGGAAATAGGCAAACCACCTGAAAAAGCATTCAGAGTATTGATAGTAAAGATGATCCAAAATCTCAGAAATAGAATGCAGAAAATACAAGAAACGTTTAACAGGGACCAAGAAGAACTAAAGAGCAAACAAACAGTAATGAACAACACAATGACTGAAATTAAAAATACTCTAGAAGGAATCAATAGCAGAATAACTGAGGCAGAACAATGGATAAGAGAGCTGAAAGATAGAATGGTGGAAATAACTGCTTCAGAGCAGAATAAAGAAAAAAGAATAAGAAGAATGGAGGACAATATCAGAGACATCTGTGACAACATTAAGCACACTGACACTCGAATTATAGGCATCCCAGAAGGATAAGAAGAAAAGAAAGTGTCTGAGAAAATATTTGAAGAGATTATAGTTGAAAACTTCCCCTAACATGGGAAAGAAAATAGTCAAGTCCAGGAAGCTCAAAGAGTCCCATACAGTATAAACCCAAGGAGAAACATGCAAAGACATGTATTAATCAAACTAACAAAAATTAAACACAAAGAAAAAATATTAAAAGCAGCAAGAGAAAAGCAACAAATAATATACAAGGGAATCCCCACAAGGTTATAAACTGACCTTTCAACAGAAACTCTACAGGCCACAAGGGAGTGGCAAGATATACTTAAAGTGATGAAAGGGAAAAACCTACAACCATGATTACTCTACCCAGCAAGGATCTCATTCAGATTCGATGGAGAAATCAAAAGCTTTATAGACAAGCAAAAGTTAACAGAATTCAGCACCATCAAACCAGCTTTACAACAAATGCTCAAGGAACTTCTCTAGGCAGGAAACAAAAGACCTACAAAAACAAACCCCAAACAATTAAGAAAATGGTAATAGGAACATACATATCAATAGTTACCTTAAATGTAAATGGATTGAATGCTCCAACCAAAAGACACAGACTGGCTGAATGGATGCAAAAACAAGACCAGTATATATGATGTCTACAAGAGACCCACTTCAGACACAGGGACATAGGGACACATACAGACTGAAAATGAGGGGATGGAAAAAGATATTCCATGCAAATGGAAATCAAAAGAAAGATGGAGTAGCAATACTCATATCAAACAAAATAGACTTTAAAATAAAGACTATTACAAGAGACAAGAAAGGACACTACATAATGATCAAGGGATAAATCCAAGATATAACAATTGTAAATATCTATGCACCCAACATAGGAGCAGGTTAATACATAAGGCAGATGCTAACAGACATAAAAGGGGAAATTGACAGCAACACAATAATAGTAGGGGACTTTAACACCCCATTTACACCAACGGACAGATCATCCAGCCAGAAAATGAACAAGGAAACACAAGCTTTAAATGACACATTAGACCAGATGGACTTAATTGATATTTATAGACATTCCATCCAAAACAACAGAATACACTTTCTTCTCAAGTGCACACAGAACATTCTCCAGGATAGATCTTTTCTTCGGTCACAAATCAAGCCTCAGTAAATTAAAAAAATTGAACTAGCATCAAGCATCTTTTCCGACGACAACTCTCTGAGACTACATATCAATTACAGGAAAAAAAACTGTAAAAAATACAAACACATGGAGGCTAAACAATACACCACTAAACAACCAAGAGATCACTGAAGAAATCCAAGAGGAAGTAAAAAAATACCTAGAAACGAATGACAATGAAAACACAACGACCCAAAACCTATGGGATGCAGCAAAAGCACTTCTAAGAGGGAAGTTTATAGCAATAAAATCCTACCTTAAGAAACAAGAAAAATCTCCAATAACCAACCTAACCTGACACCTAAAGCATTAGAGAAGGAAGAAGAGGAACAACAACAAGAACAAAAACCCAAAGTTAGCAGAAGGAAAGAAACCATAAAGATCAGATTAGAAACAAATGAAAAAAGAAGTGAAGAAAACAATAGCAAAGACCAATAAAAATAAAATCTGGTTCTTTGAGAAGATAAAATTGATAACCATTAGCCAGACTCATCAGCAGAAATGGGGAGAAGACTCAAACCAATAGAATTAGAAATGAAAAAGGAGAAGAAACTGACACCACAGAAATAAAAGAATCATGAGACACTATTACAAGCAACTATATGCCCATAAAAAGGACAACCTGGAAGAAATGGACAAATTCTTAGGAAAGCACAATCTTCCAAGACTGAACCAGGAAGAAATAGAAAATATGCAAGACCAATCAGAAGCCCTAACATTGAAACTGTGATTAAAAATCTTCCAACAGACAAAAGCCCAGAGCCAGATAGCTTCACGAGTGAATTCTATCAAACATTTAGAGAAGAGCTAACACCTTTCCTTCTCAAACTCTTCCAAAATATAGCAGAGGCAGGAACATATCCAAACTCATTCTATGAGGTCACCATCACCCTGATACCAAAACCAGGCAAAAATGTCACCAAAAAAAGAAAACTACAGGCCAGTATCACCAATGAACATAGATGCAAAAATCCTAAACAAAATACTAGCAAACAGAATCCAACAGCACATTAAAAGGATCATACACTATGATCAAGTGGGGTTTATCCCAGGAATTCAAGGATTCTTCAATACATGCAAATCAATCAATGTGATACACCATGTCAACAAATTGAAGGAGAAAAACCATATGATCATCTCAATAGATGCAGAGAAAGCTTTTGACAAAATTCAACACCCAGTTATGATAAAAACCCTCCAGAAAGTAGGCATAGAGGGAACTTTCCTCAACATAATAAAGGCCATATATGACAAACCCACAGCAAACATCATCCTCAATGGTGAAAAACTGAAACCATTTCCACTAAGATCAGGAAAAAGACCAGGTTGCCCACTCTCACCACTATTATTCAACATAGCTGTGGAAGTTTTAGCCACAGCAATCAGAGAAGAAAAACAAAAGGAATCCAAATCAGAAACGAGGAAGCAAAGCTGTCGCTGTTTGCAGATGACATGATACTATACATGGAGAATCCTAAAGATGCTACCAGAAAACTACGAGAGCTAATCAATGGAATTGTTAAAGTAGCAGGATACGAAATTAATGCACAGATATCTATTGCATTCCTATACACTAATGATGAAACATCTAAAAGTGAAATTAAGAAAACACTCCCATTTACCACTGCAACAAAAAGAATAAAATATCTAGGAATAAACCTACCTAAGGAGACAAAAGACCTGTATGCAGAAAATTAAGACACTTATGAAAGAAATTAAAGATGATACAAGTAGATGGAGAGATATACCATGATCTTGGATTGGAAGAAAAAACATTGTGAAAATGACTCTACTACCCAAAGCAATCTACAGATTCAACGCAATCCCTCTCAAACTACCACTGGCATTTTTCACAGAACTAGAACAAAAATTTCACACTTTGTATGGAAACACAAATGACCCCAAATAGCCAAAGCAATCTTGTGAAAGAAAAATGGAGCTGGAGGAATCAGGCTCCCTGACTTCAGACTGTACTACAAAGTTACAGTAATCAAGACAGTATGGTACTGGCATCAATACAGAAATATAGATCAATGGAACAGGATAGAAAGCGCAGAGATAAACCCACACACATATCGTCACCTTATCTTTGATAAAGGAGGCAAGAATATACAGTGGAGAAAAGACAGCTTCTTCAATATGTGGTTCTGGGAAAACTGGACAGCTACATTTAAAAGAATGAAATTGGAACACTCCCTAACACCATACACAAATATAAACTCAAAATGGATTAAAGACGTAAATGTAAGGCCAGGCACTATCAAACTCTTAGAGGAAAACATAGGCAGAACACTCTATTACATATATCACAGCAAGATCCTTTTTTGACCCACCTCCTAGAGAAATGGAAATAAAAACAAAAATAAACAAATGGGACCTAATGAAACTTCAAAGCTTTTGCACAGCAAAGGAAACCATAAACAAGACCAAAAGACAACCCTCAGAATGGGAGAAAATATCTGCAAATGAAGCAACTCACATAGGATTAATCTCCAAAATTTACAAGCAGTTCATTCAGCTCAATATCAAAAAAACAAACAACCCAATCCAAAAATGGGCAGAAGACCTCAATAGACATTTCTCCAAAGAAGACATACAGTTTTCCAACCAACACATGAAAAGATGCTCAACATCACTAATCATTAGAGAAATGCAAATCATACCACAATGAGGTATCACCTCACACCGGTCAGAATGGTCATCATCAATTAATCTAGAAACAATAAATGCTGAAGAGGGTGTGCAGAAAATGGAACGCTCCTGCACTGTTGGTGGGAATGTAAATTGATACAGCCACTATGGAGAACAATATGGAGGTTCCGTAAAAAACTAAAAATAGAACTACCATACGACCCAGCAATGCCACTGCTGGGCATAAACCCTGAGAAAACCATAATTCAAAAATATACATGTACCACAATGTTCACTGCAGCACTATTTACAATCGCCAGGACATGGAAGCAACCTAAATGCCCATCGACAGATGAATGGGTAAAGAAGATGTGCCACATATATACAATGGAATATTATTCAGCCATAAAAAGGAACAAAATTGAGTTATTTGTAGTGAGGTGGATGGACCTAGAGTCTGTCATACAGAGTGAAGTAAGTCAGAAAAAGAAAAACAAATACCATATGCTAACACATATACGTGGAATCTAAAAACAATGGTACTGATGAACCTAGTGGCAGGACAGGAATAAAGACGCAGACGTAGAGAACGGACTTGAAGACACACGTGGGGAAGGGGAAGCTGAGACGAAGTGAGAGAGGAGCATTGACATATATACACTAGCAAATGTAAAATGGATGGCTAGTGGGAAGCTGCTGCATAGCACAGGGGGATCAGCTCAAAGCTTTGTGATGACCTAGAGCGGTAGGGAGGGTGGGAGGGAGTCTCAAGAGGGAGGGGATACACGGATATATGTATACATATAGCTGACTCACTTTGTTGTACAGCAGAAACACAACACTGTAAAGCAATTATACTCCTTTAAAGATGTAAAAAACAAAAAATTTAAAAAAGGAAAAAATAAGTCATGAGATGTAATGTACAGCATGGTGACTATAGTTAATAATACTGTATTGTACATTGAAAATTGCTAAAAGAATAGATCTTAAAAGTTCTCATTACAAGACAAACTTGTAAGTATGTGTGGTGATGGATGCTAAGATTTATTTATATATACAAATATTGAATCATTATGTTATATACCTGAAACTAATATAGTGTTATATGTGAAACACATCTCAATAATAATATAAAACACTTCTGGAATTTGTTATCCATACTTATTTTTACTTACGGGTAGTTTGCAAATTGTAGTGTTCTCTAGTTGTGCGAAAGGTGTGGATCATGTGTGGCTTTATTTGATTTTTGTTGTTCTGTATAGTTTACAGAGAATGTGTAAAGAGATTTGGGTTTTGGTGAGTTCCATTATTTCCAAAATTTTTCCCCTTAGCCAACTGACTTCAGGAATCCCCCATAATACAAAAGAGCAAAGGACGGCAGTATAGCACAAAGTTCTTTAGACTGTGATATGCCATTTCCACTTGATGGTGGTGCTGCTGGACTTGTACGTGGTGATAAAGTAACACCCAATTCATGCGGGTCAGTCTCTATTACGCCAAATCACGAGCTAAGACCTGTTTTTAAGAAGGAGGAGAATGATTTGCCTAAGATAACACAACTTTGTTTCAAATCCTAGAGGTCTTGTTTCTACTATCAGAGATTATACATGCTTCACAAACACATAATAATTAGTGACACATTTGAAGTACGTTGAACCCATTGAGTCAAAATTGGTGAAGTGAATAGCTGATTGCATTGCTGCCTTTACCACATGTGTTTATTTTGCCCTAGATCCCTACTCAAAACCCATTAACTTCTGGTCACTCAGTAAATACATCAGTGTAGTTTTTCCTAATGTGCTTTTGTTTGGGTGTGGTTCACTAAAGATCTTCATTTTGTTTCTGAGAACAGTTATATGTCTTTTTACCTAAAAGAAATTTAGATAAAATATAGATGAATAGATAGATAGACTGATTTATCATGGAATTGTGTCTGAAGTAAAGGAAACTTTTAAAGTGTGATCTCGTATGTTTTCCTCATAATCATTTAGTTTTTTGTAATCCTTCCACAGTTTGGTGCGCAAATATAAGCACATACAAATGTTTTCTCCCTCTTTACCCAAAATACATCATAGGATCTTACACACATATTTCGGAACCTTGCTCTTTTTCACATCTCTCGTTCTGTATTAGGAATAAAGAGTATTCTTATTCTTTTGTACAACCTTTTATTGTGCACCAATAAATTTATTATTTTATTTAATCAGTCCCCTAATGATGGGTATTTGGGTTACAAACTATTTCAATGAATAGTGTTTCACACATACCATTTTGTACACATATGCAAGTATATCCCAGAAGTAGGATTGCTGGATCAAAAGATTTAAGTATTTGTAATTTTGGATGATAGCTGCCAAATTGTTCTCTACACCAGTTTATAATCCCACCAGCAATGTATGAGAATGCTCATTTCCTTCAATGCCTCCAAAGGTTTAACAACCTTTTGAATTTCTGCAAATCTGAATTTTTAGTTTGCATTTTTCTTATGAGTGAGATAAAGCACCTTTTCAAACATTTAAGGGCCATCCGTCATCTGCCTTCATACATTTTGTCCATTTTCCTCTTGAGTGGATGATCTTTTTATTACTAGAGATTAGCCCTTTGTGAAACAATTCTCCATTATTGTTCATCATTTGTCTTTTGACACAACCCACGCCACTTTCTTGCCACACAGGCTTTCCTTTTTAAATTGGACTTACCAAATTTTTCTATTATGGCCTCTAGATTTTGGGTCATAGTTAGGGAAAACTCTCCCACTCCAATATTGTAAAAGAAAAACTAGAGAAGAGAGGTAAGGTTAAACTTTCTGCATAACCTTTCTGCTTACAAGGGATTTTATGCAAGCCAAGGGATCATGGCTACTTAGTAGAACATCTCAGCCACAACCCCTGGCACAAAATTGTACAAAGAATTTGATAAAGGACTGTCTTTAGAAGTGTTTCCCTGCCCAATGAGCTGCATGATATAGCTAAGAAACTTACCAATAATGGCTTGTGGTCGATAGCTTATTATAGAGCCTGTGCTACAAGAATTAATGCAGCAAATAATTAGTAGCTAATGTTCACAAGTCAAACGAAATTTCATATGCAGTATGAACAAAACTGCTCAACCATAACATCACAGAAAGAGACAGTGCTTGATATGAATGCACTGATTTATATATTTCTGGTTGAAGGAGGCAGAAGGAATGAAAAACCAGTACAAATGACTACTATATTCTTCATATAATTATACCTAAATAATATAGTCTACCATTTGAGTGCCTTCTACTTAGCAAGTGTTTTACCTTTAACATTATAAGGTTTATTTATATCATGATTATACAGATTTGAAAGTATGGCTCAGAGAGATTAAAAAATGTGTACAAGTTCAAAGACCTGTTACTTGGCAGAAGTGGTAATCAAACCTGATGCCAAAGCTTATACGTTTCCCACCATATAACCATGGACCTCCAAATACACTATGTGGTCAGTAAGCTCTCTGAATTGTTTGTGATATACAACTGACCCATGAAGAATGCAGGCGTTGGGGGTGCCCACCCTCCAGCACCCATGGTTCCATACTGGCTGATTCAACCAACCATGGATGGTGTACTACGCAGTACATATTTATTGAAAAAATAATCCACGTATAAGTGGACCTGTGCAGTTCAAACGCATATTGTTCAAGGGTCAACTGTGTAATATTTTAAGTGAAAAAGTTATGTGTGAACTTGTAATTATTATTTGGTCCATTCCAAATGTTTCTATGAAAAACTAAATTGTCTGTTTATCTTCTGGCTTGCAACCTGAGTCACCTCTGCATCCCAAGGGTATTTCCACAGTAGCTAACGAAATAAATACTCGTTATGTTTGCTGAAGGAGTGATATGAACCTGTGAGTCATGGGAGTTAAAACTGTAAAATCAGATGTCAGAAAACAAGTAATGCTAGTTAAGTGTAATGTCTATGCTCATTTAAATTAGAAGATCTAAGGCAGTAACCTGGAAAGTATTACATATAGTTAGATGGAATGAACTTTCTTTAGAGGATGAAAAAAGAAACTAATTTACTCTCCGATAACTTCTGCTAGAAAAAACTTTAGTAGAAGAAATATATGCAACTATTTCATATTCTATTAATGAAAACCATATACCCCATACAATGAGTTGATCAACAAAGTTAATGTCTGGTATTCTAAGAGGAAAGATTTTTGTCTCTATAAATTATGCAAACCATCATCAGAAACTGATTACAGATGTATACTGCTAAACTATTAAACAGTCCAAATAACCTGGATTCATTAATTATTCATAAAAAATGGAGGAACCGTCACTGGGTTCATGAAAAAAGTATTTCTATTGGCCCCTGAAAAGGACTTTTGTTACGTTTCACAAAACTATTAATTTTCTTTCTGCAGTATCCTTTGCTTTGGTCCCAATGAAGACACTGAGCCTATGTATACCAAGTAGGGGAAATTGTTCTCAGAAGGTCAAAGCGGTTGTCAGAGCTAATTTTTTTGTGCATACCAATAAACAAAAGTGAAACACGTGCATATTAGAAGCATCGTATATTTAATGTCAAAGAATTTGAATTCAAGTACAAAAATTAACACATGATTTCAACATTAAAGACCATAACACTTATTACTCAAAGAACTATACAGTGAATATCAAAAACACAAATGGAGCATAACTATAAAAACCTTAAATACATTAACAGCAAAATTATAATGTATTTCTACAACAAACAATTAACTAAAATATTTATAGTTATTTTCAAGGACCACAATGGTAGATTGCTTTTTCTTTAGTACTGCATAAAATCTGCATCTTAATCTTTTTGCCCTTCATTTCTTTCTACATAATAGTTAGATGCTTCTGTTTATATAATTGTTCTAATCGCTAATACAGATAGTGATCCTTGGTAATCAAATCTAGTGTAACCATTGTCTGCAAGTGCTTTAATACTTGAGAAACTCTATTTAGCAAAGTTACAATGAAAAAATTTAATGTAAACTTCTGGGTTCTACTGACCACTCAGGAATCAGAAGTTATTTAAAATCCCAAAAGTTTAAAAAGAACAGCAGTTTGTTATAACTTTATCAAGAGAAATCACTAAGTAACTTTTTAAACTTAGCATTTTTAAAAGTTTTACAATGGTAGGTTATTCTGAATTGTGACTGATATTTACTATGTTGAAATAAATATATAATTATCATTTTAAAACCAAATGTACAAACCCGATTCTAAAATAAAACAGTATTTTAATTTGCATGTTTTACAAGGAAACTTTCATACTCCTATTTATAATATTTTCTTCAGAAGAATGAGGCCTGATTGGAGATATATAGCCGCTGTCCAACATGGCTGCCATTAGCAAGTGATACTGTTGGTGACAAGGGATAGCTTGGATAAGAATAAGGCCTTGAAGTGTAAGGAAGCAGGCTGGGAGGCCAAGAAGAGAGGGTAGCACTAACAGGGGAAAGACTATTTATTGAGCTGCGACGGAAATTGTAGTCTGTAAATAAATACATAACAATTATGCTTCACATCTTTATGGTTACAAATTTAATTCAAAGAGACAAAGCATTAAAACTATAATCACAGTTTAACATAATGTTCTAACATTCAAAATCCTGATAATCTTATATTGCTGGTAAAGACTGTTTCAGCATTCACTGCATTGCAAATCCTGATAGTTTCATCAGTCAGTATTACGTAAACTTTCACTGACACAATGCTTCAGAGATCTTACTAGAATGCATTCTTGGATATCTATTAATTGTTTTGTGTCTTTATGATCACCGAAAAAGAGAACCTCTGATTTCTCTTGCTCTATACACAAGGAAACTCCTTTTAAATTTGGTACTGACACTAAGGGATCGTCCAAGAAGAAAAGATATAAAACAGTGAATTCATATTTGCTTCTTTTTTGAAATTGTATTAGGTATCAAACCAGCAGACACATTTATGCCTGGACTGCAAAAACTGTCTAATATTTCATTATTTAAATACTAATGTAAACATTTATATAACCCCCAAAACCAATTTAACATTAGAATCCTACTGGTACCATAAAACAGTAAAATGAATCATCTTTATAAAATAAACTTCAAGAAACCATTATCAACTTACAGTACAGAAAAATCCAAAAATTAAACCAAATTATTTCTTTAGAAACCAACATTTGAAATACTACTATTCCACAATAAACATTCATCTTATGTATGAATAATTTCCTGCTTCATTAGTTATAATGTTTATAGATGTGTGTGAGTACTAAAGACCAAATTTGCAAATCCTGTACTTTCCAAAAACTCAACTATGTTCTTTGGTGTAGAGTAAGCCAAGGGTGTGAAAATGACTATGAAGTGATTATTTACAAAAGGTATGGTGTTTCTAAGAACAGAAGAAATTAGGTCATCTAATGCACAGGTAAAGTTTTTTCTATATTTTCCTGGTGCTATAAATGAGGCCTAAAAATGAATATTAACTTAGTATTGTCATGGGGCTTAATATTAAGCCAACAGGAATGAGATCAACTGCAGGAGAATAAGCTCAAGCAACATCAGAAAGGACCTAGTTAAGAAAAAATAAAAATCAGTTAAATATAGGTTTAATTTCTAGCACTGTAAAACTCTAATTAGAATAATTTTATAACCTTTTTATTAATGGTACCATAAGATCAATAAAAGCAGTTTGTTCCAAGAAAACATAAATACATTCAAGGCATACAGTTCAAAATATTTTCAGTATTTTGAAACTGGATAAGGAATGACTTTGACACCATTTGCTTTTCTAATATCCAAAAGTAGGATAACTCTAGGTATTAGAGAACTTTTTTTCTTCTCTTCAAGGATCCACTTTGCCTGAAGCGTTATGGCATTGAGTATAAACAAAAACCTTAGTGTTCCTGATAATTCAAATACTTGCTAAAAAAAAAAAGTTCTGATTCTCTTCTTCTAAATGTTATCACACAAATACAATAAATTCCTTATTAAGCATGTATATATAACTAGCTCTTTCAAATTTTAACAGTGTGGTACAGACAACATGATTTAGAAGAACAGATCTTTAAATATTTACACTTCTGTATGTGGGGAAATGTAGTTTTCAGAGAAATCACTTTCACTTTGGGTTTATATTCATTCAAGATCTAATGCAGCCTACTCATGAAATGTGGATAAAAAAGAGATCTTCAGGAGATTTCACAAAGAAGATAGACAGACAACTGGCTACTAGCAGAGTGCTTATCAGGTCTGAAAATTTGTACTTCTGATATTCCCCTGATGTAAACCTTCAATTTACAAATACCCTAATGGACTGTTTTATTCTCACATTTTTAAGGAGACTAAATTAAAGTATAAAATTAAAAGTTCACTTTGATGACTTTATTCACAGAGGATAAATCAAGAAAAAAATTTCCCCCTAATACTACAAAGATTAGGAAACGAAAAGCTTCAGATGTTTTATAAGCATTTCAAAAATATTTTTTTTACAAGTTAAGAATCTAAATATATTTGGGAAAACATCTGGGTGATTAGAAAATATAATACATGTCAAACTTGAGACAGTAACTGTGAGATAAACCTAGATGAACCATGTTTTCCCCTAACATACAACTTATATATCACAGACAATAAAAATCAGAAAACATCACTGATTCACAAATTAACAAATGAATTAAAATTCCTAACATATACTTACTTGCCCACCCCTGCTTTTTCTTCCCAATGAACATCCTTAGCTCTTCAATCCCACTGTTTCTGCCTCAGACTGGGATATTACTCCCCTTCCCCCCTCTTCTTAAGGGAATGATACAGAGCCAATTTCAGAATTTAAGTTTTTACACTGAGAATTATTCAACTGTCTTAATTAACACTTTTTAAATTGAGGTACAATTTACATACAATAAAATGCATACATCCTATGTGTTCATTTCAATGAGTTCTGATAACTGTATAAAGCTATGTAACCAACACCCAAAACAAGATATAAAACATGTCCATCAGTCTAGAAGTTCCCATCATCCATTCCAGTCAAGAGCTCTTTGGAGGCAACCACTTTCTGATTTCTATCACTATAGCTTAGTTTTGACTGTTCTTGGACTTCATATAAAATGTATTCTTAAAGTATTTTTTTATGTCTTCTCTCAACATAATTTCTAAGATTCATTCATATTGTATGTAGCAGTAGCTTCCTTTTTATTGTTCAGTAGTATTCCATTGAATGAATATACTACAATTTCTTTATCCACTCACACTCACCTGCTGATAAAGATTTGGGTTGCTTCTAAATTTTGACTATTATGGATAAAGCTGTTATGCACATTCTTATACAAGTCCTTTTGTGGATACATATTTTCATTTCTTTGGGGTAAATAACTAAGAGTAGAATTGCTGGGTGGTAGGTTAGAGATAGATACTGCCGAACAGTGCATTGTGATCATTTTTACACTCACGTCAATAAAATATGAGAGGTCCAATTGCTCCAAACCCTCACCAACATTTGTTACTGCCAGTGTTTTTAATCATTGCTATTCCAGTGATATGAATGGTATCTCATTCTGGCTTTAATTTGGATTTCCCTTATGACTAATAACGTGTTCAGTGACCACTTGAACATCTTCTTTAGTAAAGTATCTGTTCAAGCCTTTTGATCATTCTTCTTGGTTTTGCCTTTTTACCATTGATACCAATAAAATTTCTGACTAATTAGATTCTCTTAATCAAAATATTAAATAGCAATAGGTTGAGTCCTCGGAAGTCTCTAATTCAAACCACCTCTTTCACTGAAGAATATTACAGACAAAAGATGGTTGATTAAGTGACTGTTCCGTATTCCCACAGTTAAATGGAGAAAAAAACAAATTAAAAATTAGGCTTCCCAGTTCCTAGGAAAGTATTATTTCCACTTGATCAAGCATTTTACTCTGGCAATCTTCTCAAAACTGGGTTGAGAGAAAGCGTTTCAAAAGGTTGTTGTGTGTAGAGGGAGAGAAATAAAGTAGAGGGTGCTCTAAGCTACCTGGCTTCTGCTTGAGCCTGCCCACGCCCACACTTCCCACTTAAATTCACACAGCTCTGCATTCCCTTGCTTTATATGCTAAACTTTTATATAACACTTCATTTGAAGAAAAGGCCCTTTTAACGCTTTAATGTAATTATTAGAGATAACATTTTGATCAAATCCTCTAAAATTTCATATTTATATGCTGAATGGATACATTTTTACAGAATAACTTTGACCTATATTAAGACTAGTAAATAGGCTTAACCTTAAGTGCCAATTCTAATCAAGCAGTAATCACTAAAAGGACCCTGGATTCCAAGGGATTCTGAAGCTGTGTCTGGAATGAGCAAGAAAGTGAGTAGTAACTGTAGCGCCACATCTGACATGGGCACAAGAGCAGAGCCTGGCAGCACATTCATCACCTGCTTGCCAGTCCCGCCTCTGCAGTGATTATAATTTGGTCTCCTACCTTTCTCTGTCCAGCACAAGAGATGAATACCACCAATATGTTCCTCAGTGAAAACTAAGCAATAGATATATACTGATTTACTCTCTTCTTGTGTGTCCCTTTTTTGTTTCTAATTCTCTTACACCTCTTGACCGAACATCAAGATTCTCTAGCTGCTTTTGTTTCATATGAAGAGGGGGAAACCCTTAATAGACACCTTAAAGTGAGTTCAGTTGAAAGTGTCTTCTCATACTAATCTTTTTCTTTTAGTTTGTTTCTGACCAGATATTCTTTAAACTAATTTTCCATTAGAAAGTAAATTCTTCATAATTGGTTTTTTTCTTTTCCTTGTTAGCTCTGAGTTCTACCTTCACACCCACCCCCTCTCTTCACACCACACCCATGCACCTTTTTAAAGTGTACAATTCAGTGGTTTTTAGTATATTCACAAAGTTGTGCAACCAAACTCCACTATCCAGAAATTTTCATCACCCTCAACAGAAACTTTGTACTTACTAGCAGTCGCCCCCCATTCCCTCTCCACCAGACCCAGCAACCACTAATTTTTCTGTTTCTATAGATTTGCCTATTCTGGATTTTTCATATAAATGGAATCATATAATTTATGTGGTCTTTTTTAACTGGCTTCTTAGCATAATATTTTCAAGGTTCATCCATGTAGTATGTATCAGAACTTCATTCCTTTTTATAACCACTGTATGGAGATACTGCATTTTGTTTATCCATTCATTAGCCAATGGACATCCAGGTTGCTTCCACCTTTTGGCCATTAGGAATAATGCCGCTAAGGAATAATATGCACAAGATTTTGTGTGGACATATGTCTTCAATTCTCGTGAGTAAATAACTAGGAATGGAATTGCTGGGTCATATGGTAAACTCTACGTTTAACTTTCTGAGGTATTGCCAAGTATTTTCCAAGGCAGCTATACCATTTTAACACTTCCAACAGCAATGTATAAGGGTGGAGCACCTGATATTTTGACCTATGAAATACATTTCCCACCTTAATACACATTTTAAGTATTTCTTTAGATTTCTATGAGATCTTTATAAAAATTTTTGAAAAAATTTCATTTTACCATTTTATTATTTCAATTTCTAACATTCCAAGAGTCATAACTATAACTCAATAACTTTCTTTTACTGAACCACCGAATTTCATCTGCAAAACAAGTTTTTGGTAACAGTATTTATTATACATACCCAGAATATAAAATACAGCTGGGTTCAAACACAGAGATTTACAAAAATCATCTGTATTAGAATATTATTAACATTTATTATTTTGTACTTTCTCCTAGTACTGAAGACTAAGAGCTAACTATAAGGCAGAGGAAAGAATTTTCAGTATTGGTAATTATTAAGCAACTTATAACCTATGAAATATTTAAAAATCATTAACTATAAATTTTTAAGTGATACTTTTGGCTGGAATACACTAGTATTATCAAATTTACTAGCATTTTTACTTCATTTACTTTCCCTACTTCAATTTTTAAAAAGTATTTTTATTGTCTACTTAATTTTTCCTATCAGGTGACTGACAGCAAAGGGCAAAAAGTAGATGGGCAATGACCAACATTTTTTCTAAGACTAGGCCCACAGGGTAACTCAGGCCACTATTTCTGTTTTAAGATGATTTATAGGAGGGTTTGAGTATGATAATCTTAGCAACAGGTGGCTGGATAAGAAAATTATTGTCTGTAACTGTTTCCTTATAAGGTTCTAGTTAATTAGTTCTCTGATTTTACTAGATGATTATATTTTTCAGATTCAATTTTGGGGGAAAAATCATCTATTTCTGTTTTCAACTAAATTATTTTTTTAATTTACAACGTATTTTCCCATATAATTTTGAAAGAGTGATTTGGATTTTAAATTCTTACTCTGAAACTTCGATATTGTATAACAATCATAAACATATACTTTGTCAGATATCAGTACTTTTATTTTTAAGAAATTACAGCCATTTCATTCTAAATTATCTCTAAAGATTGTAATTTAAACTTTAAAAACAAGGGTTTGAAATCCTAGAAAATGCAAACTAATGTCACTATAGTGACAGCAATCAGTTCAGTGGTTGCCTAGAAAAGAGAGTAGGAGGAATGGATTATAGTAGAGGTGATAGAAATGTTTATTTTCTTGATTTTGGTGTCATTTCACAGACGTATACATAAAGCAGAACTGACCAAAGTGTACACTTTAAATATGTGCATTTTATTGTATTTCAATTATACCTCAAAAAAGTTATAAAGAAATCCCAAGTGTTTCTCTAGGTTAGTTTAAATGTGTCTCAAACTACATCCCACACAATTCAAGTACCTTGTCAAAACAAGAATCCCTTAGGCCAAAAAACATTGGGAAAATTTTAGGAAAGATGGGTTTAACAGCTAAACAAATTGCTACTGCAATTATTCAGGATGCTAACATGCATTATGATTTCCAAGGGGAGTATATATAGTACATGGTTCTTCCCAAACTTGACCATAGAAACAGTTACTTCACTCAACAACTTGGCAAATCAGTTTGGGAAGAACTTTTAATAGGGATACTATATAATAGGAAAACATTAAAAACAAATCAGAAAAATTCTTAAAATACATTAAACACAGCAATTACAAACTCAAATGCCTTCAGAGTCCAAGATGTAACAAACAAAAGAAGAACTCAAAAAGAAACAAATATAAAACAAATGCTGTCCAGCTATTTGTACTGAAATGAAACCCAGCTGCTTTCCTTTCAAAAAACTGAAGAGACCAAACAAATCATATCAAGAGCTTCCAGTTTGCTACCTTTGTATTAAGAGATTGAATTAACATCAAATTCCTTTCCATGCTAGTTTCTATACCATTTTGGAAAGAGAGGAATAAAAGAGCAGCCTATGAGAGGGAAAATTATGATCCAAGCTATAGCAAACTAGGATTGTAACCTACTCAAGAACATGCGGATTACTACCCAGGGAACTACAACATTCTTTTTGCCTCTACATGTAAAAAGGAGTTTGGATAGTAATAATCTTTACTCAAACTTATTATAAACTACCTTTAGCTTCCTACTAAAACTTATCCTTCTCAGTACCATGTTGGAAAAACTAAACAGTGAATCCTAATAAACATAACTTTTATTCTAAATTGTATCAATAATAATTTTGGTTTAGTAAGTTTGAAAAAACTAGAGTTCCATTTTCAAATAAGTTTGAGAAATTCTGGGTAATCTACTTTATAATACACTCATTCCAACTACATCCACCTTAATACTCTTTGCCATCCTGGTGGTTCACAATGTACACACTAGCATGTTAAAAGTTTTCAGTAGACCTGAAATATAGAAGTCATTTTAACTCTTTAAAACTTTGCTTAATGCATCTATAATTAACAAAACTATAATAATTAAAAACTTTCACAAGGTTTCATTGAACAACTTTAACTATTTCTTCTTAAAACCATAAGAATAATAATTTATAACTGGCTTTCTGGAAACTAAATATATCACTTAATATTCCTAAGAGACTTTTTCTTACCTGTTTATTTTCTCCGAATTCTTCTACATAAGTCCAGGCTGAAGAGACTGTGTTCCCTGTCTGTAAGCAGTGAAGACAGAAAAGAATTGAGTCTTTAGATTGATGTTATCCCTTATCTTGGAAGTGCATGGAACCCTTGATAACTTTAGGTAAAAACTATTTGATCAGTAAATATGAAAATAAATTTAGAGGAAAAGAAAAAAGTGATAGTTATTTCTGAAGTTCTGCAAAGATGAACAAAGAGAAAAGTATTTTGATTTTGGAATGAAAATTATGAGTTAATACATTAACAGAAAAAACATATCTTTCTATACAAATTAAGTCCTTATTAGTTGGTTTCTCCAAGAAGTACTACTCTACCAATAAAATAAGAAAAGGATTTTAAAAACAACTGAGATTGCCCAATTTTTGATAAGCAGAAAGCCAAAGAATCTAAGTGAATTTGAAAAATATCAATATCCTTTCTTTCCATCTTAAAAAGAAATAAATGATCAAAATAATACAAACCATAAAAAATATCTGGGTTATTAACAGCTAAACTTTAGAAGCCTAGTTTAGCCATATATAGTACAACTCTGGACATCTATCCATTTTGGTGGATCTCTCTTCATAGGAATGTATATCCAAAGCTATGCTAAGAAACTGCATTAGAGTATGAACAAATGAAAAATGTTTGATGATCCACATAAAACTACAGATTTTTAAATACCCATCTTGAAGATAACTCAGCAGAAAAAACAGTCACCGTATTTTCTGAGTTTTACATAATGAAATAGGTAATTTAATCAACCCCCCCCCAGTGAGAACTATAACACCTAGACAATTATTAAAAGCAAAACTACCTAGATGAAAGCACTGAGAATGGCCAAGACTGAAGAATTGTGGGACTGTGATCTTAGACAAGAAACCCAAAGAGGTGTGCACGTCTTCTGGAGGTGTGTTTTGCCTAGGAGGGTTGGCCAATTCTAAAGAATCTGAAAGGCAAGGGAAGATGGCAAGAGACAGACAAATTTCTGAGGATAAGAGGACAAAAACTGGAACTGAGGAGCTACTGATGAGGCAAGTCTGGAACCGTGAATAAAACTGAACCAGAAGTAGACCAACTTTAATGATGACTAAATTCAAATCTTTTCAATCCCTGCCTGGATTAAGACAATCTGGGATTGCCAGTCCTTTGGTCACCTTTCTGAAGCAAAAATAAATCCTCTCTGAATAAAGTTAACAGCATGTTCGCTTTCAAATTATCTCCACATTTTTTCATATACAATATCTGGAATTCAATTGAAAAGAACCAACCAAATAAAGAGATACAATGTGACCTAAAAGCACAAGAAACAAAAGTCAACAGTAAAAGATCTATAGGAAATGTAGATAAAGTTTTCAGAGTTAGATATTAAAATAATTATGACTAATATACTCAAGGAAATAAAAGACAAACCTGAAAATTTTGGAGGGAAAGTGTAAATCACAAAAAAATGTCAAATGAAATTTTAGAACTGAGAAATAAATTCAAATAATGGTTTTATCATGTTAGACACAGATGAAAAAAAGAATTCATGAACCAAAAGATAGGTCTGAAGAAAATATGCAAACTAAACATACAAAAGAATGGAAAAGAACAGAAAGAACATAGCAGATAAATGGGATACAGTAAAATGGTCTAAGAAATGTATAACTGGAGTACCATATAGAAAGGATAGACAAAATGGGACAAAAGCAATATATGAAAGCAGAATCACTTAGAACTTTCTAAAACAAGTGAAAAACACTGATCCACAGATTTTAGAAGTGGTGAAAGTGCCAATTAAGATAAAAACTAAGAAAGCTACACGTAAGTCTACCACAGTAACACTTGTGAAAATCACAAGAGAAAATGTTATAAGTAGCTGGGGGGTGGGGAGGTTTACACTAAAGGAGTAATAAGCAAATTATAGCTGACTTCTCAACAGAAACAACGGAAGCCAGAAGACAGTGAGTGGAATTAATAACCTCAAAGAATTAAAGGAAAGTAACTGCTGATCTAGTAAAAATACCCTTTCAAAAGGCAGGTGAATTAAAGACATATTCAGGCAAACAAAACTGAGGTAACCTGTCATAGGTATATTCATACCAAAGAAAACACAAATGAATGTTCTTTGAGCAGAACAAAGAAATAATCATAGTTGACACACAGGAGGAAATAAAGAGCAAAGGAAATGATATATAAATGGTAAATGAATACTAATCTATATTAACTAAACACTATTATAATTAGGTATGTGGGGAGTTAAAACATAAAAGTTAAAGACATACAGAAATATCAAGACACTACACAAAACTGGAAGAGAAAATTTAAAAAGTTAAGAGTGTACTAAGGTCCTTGCACTGTCTGGAATGGAATAAAAGCACTAATTAATATTAGATTTCAGTGAGTTAAGAATACATGTTGGAGTCTACAGGGTAATAACTAAAAGGATAATAAAGACTCTATGACTAATACAGCTAAAAGAAGAAGAGAGAAAAGGGCAAATAAATAATTCATCAAAAGAAGGCAACAAAGGAGAAAAGGGAAGTAGAATAGGGACACAGAACAAGGAATAGAAAGCAAATGGCAAGACAACAGACTTAATTCTAAGCATTTCAATAAGTATATTCAGTTCAAGCTGAGCAAACTCAAAACACAGACTTTCAACAAAAACAAACTTCAGCAACAACAACAAAACCTAACCATATATTGGGCTCATCTTAAGACTAAGATTCAGGGAAAGTAAAAGTTAAAATATAGAAAAAAATACACATGCAACCCTAATCAAAAGAAAGCTTGTAAGTCTATGTTAATATCAGAAAAAGTATTCTTTAAGGCAGGAATGCATGATAGAGACAGAATGACACAGTATAATAATAAAAGGTACACTTCACCAGAAAAATATAACAATTCTAGATTTCTATGCACCTAATACACAACCTCAAAATATAAAAAGCAAAAACTGACAGAACCAAAAGGAGGAAAAGATAAATTTGTAGTCATAGTAGGTGATTTTCATGACCCTCTCATAGTAATAGAATAAGCAGGCCAAAAAAAAAGCAGCCAAAAAAACATGAAAGATAAAGAAATTTACATATAATTAGTAAACTTGGCCTAATTTATATTACGAGTTGAACTGTGTGCCCAAAAAAGATATATTGAAGTCCTAACCCATAGTACCTCAGAATGTGACCTTATTTGGAAATTGGGTAACTGCAAATGTAATTAGTTAAGATGAGGTCATACTGGAGTAGGGTGGACCCTTAATCTACTATGATTGATAACCTTATAGGAATAGAGAAACACAGAGAGGAGAATGCCACATAAAGACACAGGGACACACAGGGAGAAGATAACCATATCCAACACAGGCAGAGATTGGAGTAATGCACCTATAAGCCAATGAACTAAAGGACTACTGGCAAACACTGGAAGCTAAAAGTGGCAAGGAAATTCTCCCCTACCAGCTTCAGAGGGAACACGGCCCCAACAACACCTTGATTTCTGATTTCTAGCCTCCAGAACTGTGGGAGAATAATTTTCTGTTGCTGAAGCCATCCAGATTGTGGTACTTTGTCACAGCAACCCTAGCAAACTAATACACAGCAATTAACAACTGGAAACACATTCTTTTTAAGCAGGCATGAAATATTTACTTTAATTGGTCATTAAAAAACAAAAGACAAAGGACTGAAATGATACATAATATACTTTCCAATCATAGTAAAATAAAAACAATATAACTACAAAAATCGTCATATGTTTAGAAATTTATACTCGTGAAAAGAAATCAAAATATTTTCAAAAAGATGATGATAAAAATAAAGTACATCTAAACATATGTGATGCAGCTATAACCACACTTAAGAGGTCAATTTGTAGCCTGGAAATGCATACAATGTAATAAAAGAAAGGCTGAAAACTCTAAACTAAGATGGCTTCTTAAATGATATTCCACATATCCAAAAAATAACACCAATCTTAAACAAACTCTCCCACAGAATGGTAAAAGAGAAAAAAACTTCCTAATGTTTTTATGAGGAAAAGTATGGGCCAATCTTATGAATGAACATAGATACAAAATCCTAAAGAAAGTATCAAAAATCAAATTCATCAATACATAAAAAGGGTAATGTACCATGACCAAACTGGGTTTATTTCAGAAATGCAAGACTGATGTCACATTCAAACATCAATCAATGCAATTCACCACATTAAAAGAATAATAGACAAAATGATATAATTATCTAAATAGATACAGAAAAAATTCATCACCCATTTGTGATAAAACCTCTTAACAAACTAGGAAGGGACTTGAAGGGACTATTCTTACTGTGATAAAGGGCTTCTATAATAAAAACCACAGCAAACATCATACCTTAATAGAGAAATATTGAAAGTATACAAGGATGCCTTCTATCATTATTTGTATTCAAGACTGGACAAGTGGTTCTAGCCAGTGCAATAAGGCAAGAGAAAAAAGAAAAGTATAAGGATAGAAAGGAAGACAAAATTTCTCATTATTTGCAATTGACATGACTGTGTATATAGAAACATTTTAAATAATGTAGAGCCAAAACAAACCATTATACTCAAATGTTTTATTCAATACATAAAAAATAAATTGTATTTATATAAACAGGAACAGTCAGAAATAGAAAAGGCACCTTTTACAATGGCATTGCAAAACATTAAATACCTAGGAATAAATCTAATAAAAATGTAGGAGATACTTAAACAAATATTTATGTTTAGAGAAATTAAAGAAAGTCTAAATAAATGGACAGATCTATAATTTTCATGGATCAGGAGGCCCAATACTATGAAAATGTCATTTCTTCACAAATTGAGCCACAGGTTCAATTCAATTCCAATCAAATTCCCAGTAGGATTTTTTCAGTAAAAATTTACAATCTGATTCTAAAATTCATGTGGAAATATAAGGGCTGTGATGAGTCAGGATAATTATGGAGAAAAAAGTTGGGAAGATATTCTCTACCAAATATTAAGATTTTCATAATTAACACACTGTAATAAAATCAATCAGTGGAAGAGAATACAGAATGTATAGTAAGACTTATATATATATGTATGTGTATATAAGTATGTGTATGTGTGTATACACACATACATACAATACATACTTCACAACCTCACTAAATTTGAAAGATAAAAAAAAATTTTCCAGAAGATAATACAGGAGACTATTTTATCACTTCAAGGTAAGCAAAGATTTCTTAAGCAGGGTACAAACAGCACTAACTTTAAAGACTGATAAATTGAACCACACTAAAATTAAGAACTTCTGTTTTTTTCAAAGAGTATCATGAAGAGAGTAAAAGGTAAGCCACAAGTGGAAGAAGGTTATCTGTTAAAGTATATCTCCAACAAAGGGCTTGTATCTTAAGTAATAAAGAAAAAAAACAGATGACCCAATACAATAAAGGGACAAGAGACTTAAATCAAGAGACACTTCATCAAGAGGATATCTTAATGCCCTATAACCCTATTAAAAGATGCTCACTAATATTACTAAATAGTGATATAGAAGTTATAATCTCAACGAGACAGCAATATATACTAACCAGAATATTCAATATTAAAAGACTGATAATACCCAAGGTATTGACAGGGATATGTATGGAACAACTGAAACCCATGTGCTGCTAATAAAGTGTAAATTGGTATAATCACTTTGGAAAACTGTTTGGCATTATCTACTCAAGCTTTAAAACTATGACCTACCACTTTCACTCCTATGTATTCAACAGAAATACATGCAAGAACACCATGTACAAGAATCTTCACAGCATCATTATCTCAAACAGCCCAAACTGAAAGCACTCAAATTTCTAACAACAGAAACAGCAAATAAATTCTATGATTTCGACTGAATCCTTACATTGATGAGAGTGAATGAACAGTACTGCTACATGTAACAACATGGACCAATCTCATAAACATAATGTCAAAATAAGCCAGACAAAAGTTTACAAAATTTTGTACAAATTTCAACAACAGAAGTAGTCAGAAGACTGGTTTCCTTGGGAACAGAGAGAGTAATATCTGAGTGGGGGTACAAAGGAGGCTTCTAGGGTATTGATTGATATTTTATGTCTTCACCTAGTGGTTACACTGATGTGGTCCCTCTGTGGCAATTCACAAAGCTTTCAGTTATGAATTGTGCACTTTTCTGTTTGTATGTAATGTAATAAGTTATAAAAAAGAGGAATTAGAACATACACATGAGAAGTTGATCATTTATAATTATAAAAAATTAAACCACTTAATAAAGTTACTATCAATACAGAATAAGATATAAAAGAAAAATGATTCAAAGTAACTTTAAAAAACTGTAATGGTGATTGATTTTCAGTAGAGATGCTAAATGGAATTACTATTAAATATGGAACAAGTCTTCCTTCCAAAATGCCTTCACAGACTACCACCTGGACCTGGAGTTTTAAGAATTAGTTTTCTGTTAATCTTTAAGTTGAATGAAATCAAGTTCAACAGGAAAAAAATGCTGGGATTTCAATTACTGATATAGGACAATTACATTTCTGTTAATAAATATACAGAAGAGATGGTGAAAACCTATCAGCAGAACCTCAGTTTAATATCAAACACAAGGTTACTACTGGTGCTACAGTCCAGTTTGATCTGCCATTTATTAGTGTTATTCCTTTAAAAAAAAGACATATATTCCGATAAATTATTTTGAATGAGATTATTCAGTAATCAAGATACAGAAAGAGGCCAGGAAAAGAAAAGGTATATTGAAAGTCAAGAATAAGAATAGGATACATTAAACTTCAAAGGTCAGAGACAGGATCTTGTTTTCTGAAAACTGAAATCATTGGATATGTTATTTTACTCTTCTGCTATGTAGGAATAAGAGCCAAAAGAATGATAAACTATGTATAATTTCCACTAATTAGGACTCTAATTTTCATTATACTCATGAAGACATGACACTGTAGAACTATGACTTGTTCTGTAAAGATGTGATGAAAAGTTTTAAAAGTCACTTAAAACTAAATGTTACAAGTATATTCTGTATCTTTGAAGATTTTACTGGTTTCAGTTTGAAGAAGATTTCCATATACATTTTATAGTAAGTGATATGAAGATGGAAAGATGTTTTTCAGACTCTCGGATGTATCATACTGCTATTTCTTCTTCTGAAAATAGAAAATGACTAAATGCACAGGATTCCAGTATATCCCAAATAAGACTGCTATATTAGCATCCTGAATTTTCAGGGCTTTTCCTGCCTTTAGGAAACTAAACTGAAACAACTCCATCACCTAGGTCTATACCTGTGTAGAAGAATGAAGAAATGCAATGCTAATATAAACTAAGTTTAGAAATAATACACAATAAGCTATTGCCAATTATTTTCCACTTGTGAAGTCCTAACAAATGACACTAAATAGAACTGTAGATTACAGAAGCTATCATAATGTTCATTAAAATAATAATATTGTACGTAATACAATCCATTATATTCTATACTACATTTTGTTGACAGAGATAAAAACATGAAGTTTTTCTCAGATAATTTAAAATCAACTACTACAACCATACTCTCCTGTTCTTCCAATATCCAAATTTCATTCATATACATACATACAGACACACACAATACATATCTATATATTCAATATAAAATAACCCACGACTCAGTCTATATTTCAAAGGTTTCACTATTTTAAAACACTTTATCAGCCTTCTAAAAATTATTTACTGTTCATTTCTACTTCAGTGAAACATAAATATATATCATCCTGTTAAGCACCATTCATAATCTGACTGTGTGTCTGCACCTACCAACTCTATATCTCAGATATTTCTTTTTTAATCCTTTCTTCTTTCTGCTCAAAGCACAGCCAAACTTTATCTTTCCTCGGAATTTTATCTTTTAATCTTACAGAATGTAGATCACTTTCAATTATTTGAAAAGCACCACGTGCTGAGTATTAGAGGAGGAGATAGTACTGACCTATAATAAATGAAGGACATAATAACAACAATTTAAAAAAATATATGTACAAAGTCCCCTGGCTTTATAATCCTAATGGATCTAAACTTTATAACAGTAAATAAACAGTAATATAAAAATTACTAAACTGTTGAGTAATATTATAAAGAACAAATCATTCTCAGTTACAATGTCCAAGAAAAGCTTTGTATAACAGATAAAGTAGATAAAAGTAGAATAATATTCCAAGCAGAGTAAGCAGCACTAGGAAAAGCTTGGAAACACCAATGAGCATGGCAAGTTCAGATAATCAAAGCAAGAGGTATTATCTATGGTTAGGTAAGATGGGGCCAAACAACAGAGCATCCTGAACAGTAGAATGTGGAGTTCAGAGGGCTTTATTACATTACAATGGCAAGCCACTGTAGGTTCCTGAGCAAGGAAATAATGATGAAAAAGAATAATCAGACCTAACTGGAGTGATAAATTATGTTGCTGAATTACAAAATGAGACGTTTGGAGTATAATCAAAAAGCAAAATGAGAATACCAAGCAACAAGAGACCATGAAATAGACGTAGACAAACTTTGCCTATTTGAAATTCTGTCTAGCATCTAATGGAGGAAAAAAAACACATATCTTCTGCCACCTTGACACATATACCATCAGCTGGCAATGCTCATCCTAGAGTAAACTTAAAAATCTCAAAGCTACAATGTAAACAAGCTATGTTCACAAGATCTTTGTAGCTCAGAATGATTCTTCCAGGATTCAGACAGATGTCCTAGGTCCACACTACATGGAGTGGTCTGGTATATGGGTTTGTTGGACTAGTGGAGATAAAATTGTCTCTGAAAAGGAGACAAAGTATGAAACAAAAGCCCATTACACTATATTTTAAGTTTTAGAAGAATAACTTACCAATAATATTCCATGAGCTCACAGCCTGTTATCAAAAGTTTAACATTAGACAAGGTCAGTTTTTCACTGGGATCATGTGAAGTTAACAAAGAATAGCAGTTAAGAGCACAGCCTCTTAGCCAACTGGGGGATCCTGGGCAAATTATTCAATCTACTGAAGCCTTGGTTTCTTCATTTGTTAGAAAAAAGAAAGTGAAGACATTAAAATAATATCTATAGTACCTCAAAGAATTGACAGAATAATGCAGTATCATGTAAAGGCATTAAGCACAGTACCTAACATACAGTAAGTGCTCAAAGAATCTTAACTATTATTATTACTAATAAAATTCATTATTATAAATAATTGGAAAAATCTGTTGTCTTGGATTTGTTTTCTGAGTATTATTCTTCGATACTTATATAGCATATTTCAATATAAAAGGTACTGCTGTAGGCCCTTTACAATTTTAACTCATTTAATATATATAATTACCCTATGAGATAAATACTGTTAACATTCAGATGAGGAAACTGAAGTACTGACAGGTTAAAGTAACTTTTCCAAGTAGGTAATGAAGCTGGGATGTGAACCCAGGAAATCTGGCTCTGAATGCCATGCTCTTTTATTCAATGTGGCCTGTATGCTATGCTAAATTTAAAGTACTGAACTTCCTTTTGCTGTAATTCTTTCTAAAATGCAATGTACTATTTCCTGACCCTCTCATCTCAGATTAGGTCAGGTCATGCAATTATATTTTCTCATAACACCCCATACTTCTTTAGAGTGTTTTATCAGAACTGTAACTGAATAACTGTCTCCTTCAATACAATGTAAACTCTATGAAGGCAGCAACTGTGTCTGATTCACTACAGTGATCCTCAGGACTTCATATAAAGCACAGTGTTCAATACATATTTGTTGCATGAACATATATATTAACAAGGATTAACCATCAGCCAGCTAATAAACTGAAAATGAAAATAATTAAGCCTACAGGACTGAATAATAACAAAAACTGAATAAAAACAAAACAATAATAACAAAACCATGATAAGAATAAGGATTCTAAAAATAAACTTTCTTAAATTGAAGTGTGAAAAAGGGCAAATTTTTCAGAGGGCATCAAAATAGCAAGGCTAATACACTCCACGTGGTGTTAAAGTAGATAATTCTGGGTTAAAATAGTCTAGTAAAGAATCTTGCTTTGCCTCCATACATTTACTTAACAATGTAAACAGGTTTAAGAGGCGCAAACTACTAGGTGTAAAACAAGTTTAGAAAAGTGTAATGTATAGTACAGGGAATATAGTAGCATTTTGTAACAGTTTAGCATGGAGTATAATCTATAAAAATATCAAATTACTATGCTGTACACCTGAAACTAATATTGTAAGTCAACTATACTTCAATTAAAAAATTAAAATTTTAAAATAAATGTTAAAAAAAGTAAAGTTTTTTTTCCTTTTGTACAGAGCTTTTAGTAGTTTAAAAGCTTACATGGTTCTGCATTATATTCAATCATAATCTACCTCCTTGAAAATTTCCTCTATTAGACTTAATTCCAACCCCTGGAGCTTCATATTGAAGTCTCTCTTCTACGTGACAGCTCTTCAAGCTGTTGAAGACAGCAATCGTATTCCCCCATAAATACTGCATTAATATTTACAGACTAAACAGATCTACATACTTCAGTTGTTCACTGTCCCAACTTCTTATTACAGAGTTTCTAAGTCTTCCTTAGTTGCCAATGTTTAATTAAATGCTGGTGCCCAAAAGCAAACAAAACATTCCAGATATAGGCTGAGCAGAGTAAAATTATTTGGTCTGAATACTACATAACTTTCCAATTTTGCCTTGAGTTACAGTTGACCCTTGAACAATGCAGAGGTTGGGTGCTGAGCCTCTGAGCAGTTGAAAATTCGCATATAACTTATAGTCAGCCCACCGCATCTGCAGATTCAACCAACCTTGGATCTCGTAGTACTGTAGCATTTACTACTGAAAAAACTCCACATATAAGTAGACCAGCACAATTCAAACCCATATTGTTTCCAGGGTATGTATGTTAATCTGACAGTCTGTAGAGTAGAATGACTCACTGTGGTTTTGACAAAATGATTCAGGTTTTTACTATTGGTTGGTCGGCTGACTTTCATTCTTTGTCACCTTATTTTTTTAATTATAAAAGTATGTTATACAAACAGAGGAATGTATAAAATATAGATGTACAGTCAACATAATTTTAAAAATATGCACTCACCACTCAGGTGTAGAAACAGAAGATTATCAATACCTCAGAAGTCTCTCTTATATCCTTTCCAACTTCTCCTTTTAGTCCTTAAAGTAATCATGATCCTAATTTTCAAGTGTTAACCATTCTCTTGCTTTCCTTTATAGTTTTGTCATATATTCCTTCATCCCTAAACAATATATTGTTTAGTTTTGCTTGGCTTTATTTTCTTACTCATAATTTCCCATTGCCTCAATTCCTTCAATGTAAGATTTGAATCTTTTCGTATTTTATTTATTTTTAATAAGCCACCTCATATCTTTCAGGGAGTGAAGCAGGGACTACAGTGGATAGCCCATCACAAGTAAAAAAAAAAAAAAAAAAAGAGAAAGGTAAGATTAATATTCTGCCTAGGTCAGCCTGCCCCATCAATATGAGACAATGCTATCTCTCCCCAAAAAGAAACTGAGCTGAGGGGAAGTTGAACATCTTTCAATCTTTCTCCTAACCTTGATTTTATAATAGGGCTTTAGAATGTATGTAAATTCCCTGAATTAATGAACTACATATTTAAAGAGCATCCCAGGATAAATATAATTAAATAAATGAGGCAACATTTGAATTATTTAGTTTCAATTTATTCATACCTCATATGTAAACATAAATATTTGCTAGTTGACTATAGAAAATTTTCTCATATAAAAACTTTAAAAATAGAACATCAGACTAAAAGAACTGAAAATAATCATTACTGCCTAAAAATTCAGATAAAATCTCAAGGCAATGAAATTTGCCTTATTTACCAATTTAAATCAAAGACTGGCTGACATCAGTCTACTTGCCAAAGCCTAAGACGACTGATGGAAAAAGGCTGTTCATCCTCCTTCCCAAGTCATGTTCAGTAACATGCCACTCCCTGCTTGTGGCATAAACCACAATAAATAAATAAGCAAGTAAATAAAATGCAAATATTTTTAAAAATCAGGAAAAGTGAGGTTTAAAAAAGACACTGGTGCATAAATGAGAAATAGATGATTGTAAAAAAGAGCAGATATCCTAGAGAGTCACAGATATCCTAGACGCATTTCAATACAAGCACTTAAAAATCTTAAGTCAGTAAATCATAGTCTTAAAGAAACAAAGAAGGAAAAACAAACACAGCTATCTCATTAAATCCCCCTCAGAAGCCAAAAGAGTGCTTTCACAGGGTAAGTAATCCTATTTTTGCTCAGTATCTCCTCTTTCCCTCTAGTTCTTAAGAGAAAAGAAATTAACTTTCCAATGATTTGATATCTTCATTATTCCTACACTTGATATATCTAAATTTTACACCTAGGAATCCCTCAAGGAAACTTGATTTGTGATCTCTCAAAGAAATATATGTAGACACCTAATACACACAAGTGAGACATTTAAATGAGTAAACATTTCTCTGTTTGAATTATTTTGCTTTTGGTAAAAATTATAACTTTATAGTGCAGAATACAATTTTAAACCTGTTTTTCAAAGAATCATAATGGCTCACTTGGAACCTTTTAAATTCTGTGCCCCAAATTATCCAATACAGGTATCCCCCACTTTTCAAAAGTTCACTTTACACCATATATTAGTATCTGTTTTTGCTAACTTAAAGAAATCCAAAGAGGATTTTCCCTTCTATGAAAAAAGGCAAAGCGCAAAACTAGCGTTCAGGGTTTGTTTTGTAGCAATTTCGTTATAAAGGCAGCGTGCAGCCTGAACATCCAGACTGCCATGGCCAAGATCCTTCCCCCACAACTACATCAGCGCCTCAGCATCAAGCCATCATAGCTTTGAACTGTGTCTGTGAGCATTTGTGCTTTACCTTGATTTACTTTGTCCATCTGTTAGCAAGATGTGTCCTAAGGTAACTGCTTCTTCGCTTTATTGCCATTTCAGCCTACAAAACGTTTCACAGGAATGCTCTAACTCGGATAGTGGGGGGAAATTGTACTTTCACAAATCTATAACTACATATTTGGTCACCTTTGGACCAAAATTTGACATAGCAGCAGAAGAAAAAAAAGCCACAGACACATATGGCACATCTGCTGTAAATCTGTTTACCCCCTAATCTGGCCAGTAAACAAGCAGACTGGAACATGTATGCTGAAACAAAGGTAACAAGAAAAAAATTAATTTCATGGGCTTGTAGTCTTACAACAATCCACCTATAAAACAGGATTACAAAAAAAAGCGTGAAGTATCTCTAGAAATAACATCCTTAGAAAATATAATGAAAGGAAATCAAATATGCAAAAGAAAAAGTGAAGGTCAACATAACTACTGTATAAAAGAAGCTGGAGTTGTACATCCTAGTTTACAATGTTTATTTATTCACATTTATTCTTGATTAATCTGTGTATAAAAATCAAGCTATACTGTTTAAACATGTAAGAAATGAGGGAGTTCAGAATATACTTATCAAATTATCAGGCAATACAATTACAACAGACATGTTTTCTAATGACTGCATTCCTATATGCTTTTTAACATAAAATTATAAATACATTTATAGTAGAAATCATTATCAGGGTGGTATGTAAGATTATATTTAGTAAAAGCAATGCAGGAAGGTATACAGCTAGCCAAATAAATCATTTTCTTAAAATGTTAATTATTATATATATATAAAAATCAATATACAGGCCATTTTTACAGCTCAAATGTCACTTGCTGTAAGGAATGGCCCACATGTAACTAATAGATCTTTAAGCAAATATTACAAATTTAAGGGCAAGAAAATCCAAGTTGTTATTAACATTTTGGCAATTTAGAGATTCTATTTAGAGTTTTTTTTTAAATTTTGTTTGCTTTTGTTTTGAATCTCCAGAGGGACGTGCACTCCTCTTAGAGGTAACGCACTATCAGATCTTAGATAGAGGATGTATCCTTCTAGGATAGAGGATGAATTGCTCTAGGATAGATAATATATCTGAATTAACTAATAAAAGTAGATACTTAACCATACTTAAGATTAACAATAGTTAAGATTAATTTAATCTTAACCAAAAGGCCTGGAAGCAACTCACATTGAATAATCTTAAAATGGTTAAAAGCACAGATGATCACTTGAATAAATTCATCACAGTAAAACCGTTTTTCCAAAACATTTTCCATCTCCATTCACTAGTCCATTCATTCTATAGCACAAGCAATTACTGTCTACTAAATATTAAACAGGAAGCAGAAATAAAGGCATGATAGTGCAACTTCTACATAGATTTTCACTATTCTAAACCCCTCCAAAATAAGTAAGCCTTAGAGGAGAGAAAAATCAATACAACATTGAAATTCCTTTTAAAGCCACACTGAAAAATATTTTAGGGGACATCATGTGGCAAAATTATGAATTGCTGCTGACATCTAAGAATGCACATGCAAAATTTATTGTGTGGCCTTTGATACAATAGGCGAAAGTTTACAAACCATGATTTTTTAAAATATTAAATAAAAATATCATACATTACATTTATAAATTAAACAGCTGTAGCTACTATTAAAGCTAGTGTATTAGAACAAATATTTTAGGAATGTATTAACCAAAGATACTAAGAAACTGTAGGACAGAGGATCAAGCATGACTAAATAAATGTATAAAGTAAATGAAATCACATGATCACATTCATCAGTTAATAACATAACTATGGAACAAATACTGGTCACATGATATGTTTTAATATACATCATTATTTTCCTAGATTTTCTGTTACAAAAAGAAAACTAATTTCCAAACTGTTAAGTAATTAGGTTGTTTATAAAATCTTGGTTTTGATTATAATTAATTGACAAATTCAGGGAAAGAAATAAAAAGTAATTACTTGTCATCATGAAAATGAAACAGGTAACTGACTCATTTTTTTTATCTAGTTGTTCTGCTATGAAGTGGACAAATATAAGCTTTGAATTATTATATATGAAGAAAGGAATATTAAACTGAGAAGAGTTAATTCCTACAAAAGTAGCTCTTGTTTTTAAACTATTTTTAATTCAAATATCTATCTCAGTACACACACACAAAAAACTCAAGTATTATTTTTGGTACTTCATAGAATTTTTGTCATATTTTAAACAAAACCATAATTTGGGGGATAAAAATATCCTTAGAGGTCACCAAGTAAAACCCTGATACTTTAGAGATGAAGGCACTGAGGTCCACAGAGTAAATGATTCATTGCCCATTTCAAGGTCACAATTTGTTGGCAGCTGAGACTACAGCTTCTTTTACTTTTACTTGACTACTCATTACTCTGTTAAGCTTCTCCTCTCACAGCAGCAACTCCGTAACAATTATGGTCTGTTAATACAAGTGTTAGTAAGATAAGAATTATGAGTAATACCAGATGATGATCTTTCAGGAAAAAAAACTGTAAGTTTCAAGAGGAATAGAAACACATTTTCATGAACACTGGGCCCTCTCAGAGGGTCAAAGAAACATAGTTGAGTTAATGGAATTTTCATCTCACCACTTGGTCATATGAAAACAAATCAGTGTATAAAATGCTGGTGTTCATCCTACATAACTAGGTGAATTTTAAAGCAAATTCAGCAAATTATTTTTGTTCTTTAAAATGTAAGTGTGAAATAGTATAAAAGTTAGATCTATAATTAAAACTGGAAAGAAAAGAATAACTTTCTAAAAGTATTATTATTTTTCTTCTAATTATTTATAATAAAATTTCACTATAATATAACCATTACATTATACTTAGCTTAAGTGTCTTCTAAAATTATTTCTTAAATTTAAAAAAAACTAGAGAAGGTTTCTCTTTGTTTCAAAGCAATTTATTGGCAAATTTTTTAAATCAAAATTTTATTTTTTCATTTCTGCCCATCAATCTGTAAATAATGATAGCTCATAAGAAAAAAGCACCAGTTATTTTTCAGATTAAAGCTTCTCAGAATAGTATACCTTCATCCTGCTGTGTCTTCTATTTCAATAACTTTCAACCAACTTACAAGTGATAACAGAAATCAAAACCTAATCCCCTAATCTTTAAATGATATTAAAGAGACAGCAAACACAATGGCTATCATGCTTAGTTAATATATATATTAAATATTTTAGCACTCAATGATGAGAAAAAAATTAAAGTTTCTGATGATGTTTGTTATTACTAAGTCAAAATATGAGAAGCAATATACAAGTCAGACACAAAATGAATACTGAAGAAAGTACAGAAGATATAAAAAAGATGAATATTCACATATAAAATGGTCCACACAAATCAGAATGGATTCATCTAAGAAAAAAATTACTTAGAGAAGAAGCAAGCACAGTCAACACAGTTGTACTAAAAAAAAAAAAAATCTTCAAAGTCTCAAAAAGCAGGACTGATAAAATTTCAGTTAACTAAAAGTCCACATCTTCTCAATTTCTAATTCTTAAAATCTCACTGAAATCACCAAAGAAAATGCTATACAGAAATGTGTGCCATTAAGTCACCATCACGCTGTTTTTCTAATAGGTGTTTGCTCATATTGTACCCCTTTCTGCCCATAAACTCTCCTCAAGATTTACAACCAAGATCAGGTGGGAGGCGTCCCCTTCCTCTGTACTCCCCAAATAACCTATGCTTAGAGTTTGTGTCTCTGCCTTCTTCAGCAGACTGTGACTCCTTAGGAGCCAAAACAATGTTTTCTTTATCTTTAGCTCCACATTACTTAGGAAAGTACAATTAACACATGAGAGGCATTCAAAACAGATTCGTGCTTTAATTAAATTTTATCAGTCATGGCCAAAACAACAGTACAAAAGTCAGATGAAATTAAATCAATGGCACAAGCTCGTTTGTGACAGAGGTTCTTCACCTCTGTTTTAAAAGTTTTAGCTGGTCATTCAAGTAAAAAACTACCACTTGCATCAGGATTACACAAACACAGAAATGAGACAAGAAATGCCTTGCCTACAGTTATTTGTTAATAAATTATTCAATAAAATGAATTATGAACACACACTGAGGCTACCTCACTCCTTCCACTAAATATTTTCCAAGACTTTCTTCTTCAAAACTAAGACTTTCCTTTATCTCCTTGATTTTGATCTCCTAGATGGTGAAGAATCCTCCAGGGGAAAGCAGTTGGCAATATTAGAAGGCCCAGATTCAAAACAGAGGCAAAGTTTTAGCAAAAGCAGGATTATTCACACCGATAGTCTGATCCATTATTAAACAGATACAAAATTATGAGATAGAAAAGGCTTATTTAAAAAGATGTGATACTGAATGACCTAAGATGTTTCCATACATCAAATATTTAGTATAGAACCTATCACCTAGCCCCCAAGTCTGTACTCTACCCATTAAACCCAGTAAGTATCCTATTTATTACAGCTTCCTAATATAACCAGGTGATAGATAATTTCTTACCCTGCTGGTTGGGTGCTGAGTTCCCAGTGAGGTTAGGGAGGTTATTCTCTGACATTTTGGAGATGGAGACAGTCTCTATCTTTGAAGTAAAAAAAGGTGTGTGTGTGGGGTTAATTTTGGCATTAACCCCAGTTTTCAGCTTTTCTTAAAATATTTTGCTTAAAATAAAGCTCGCTATAAATGGAACCAAAAAAAAAAACCCAAAATATTTAAAAAATTTATTTTAAGGTACTATGCAATGAGAACATTTGGGATTCTAGGTAAGAGCACTAAATGGTCACCAGAAGTACTGTGGCTTTAATACTTATATAGATGCCTGCTCTCCCTTGGAAAAAACTTCTATTTTCCTCAACACCAATGATCGTCATTTAACTAAATAAAGTCTAATTTTTTTCTCTTTTATTTTTCAGACTTGAAAAATGGGCGTGGTAATGCCAAAACAATGTGGATAGTAAAAGCACATTCTTAAAGACCTCTGAAATAAAAATGTAAATGACTGTTTATATCACATATAATAGCAAAAGATCATTAAGGTAAGATTTGATAGTAATGCTCGAAATAGCATCAAAACTGAAAGGGTAATAGAAGAGTGTCAAAGCAAATTAAAAAAAAAAATACTACACCCAAAGAAAACATCTTAAAATAGCAGTTAAATTCACTATCTAGAAAATTAGATTCAAATTCTTCAAGAAAACAGAGGCAAAGGATGATCTAATGGAAGTGCATTTAAGGGACTCTAGGAACCAGTAGTAACCTCTCAAGATCTCAAAACAATCCAATGCTTGAAACATGCAGGATATATCAGTAACAGAGTATCCCTTCCCCTCTAAAAACACATCACTACCACCAAATGATCTCAACCCTGAGCTATCCAGCAAAAGCCTACAACCTTTATCTAAAGGAAACTGCACATAAAAAGGCATCAGCTCTTTAAAGCCCAGAGGATCCAATATTAACAGAAGGAAAAAGTAAGCCCGAACACTGCCAACAATATTCAATCTATTCTTAACCTGCCCTGTGGCAATATGTAACTTCCTGGCTGTCTATAGCTCCTGCCCCTACTTTAACGACCTCTGAAGATCTGATATTTGCTTTCTTATCAAAGATTCCTAGACCCCTGATCTCTGATTCTTCCACTTCCTTGAATTCTCTCTTTTCCTGCTTAGTTGCCTCTTAACTCAAGCTTCACTCATATTTCTAGTCAATCACAATAAGGATTTTTGTGGTACTGTCTGTAGACAAGGCCTCGAGCCTTGTGTTTACAAGCCCTAGTATTTAATTGAAATTTTTGGCTTATATTTGGATCTTAGCTTTTGCCTCTGATGATGAACTAAAACTGAAAAAATATATAAAACACAAATTGTTCAATTTTTTATTATAAGCAATTTTGATATAAAGTTTATAAAATATGAAATAGAATGACTAAAGCAAACTGTCTGTGCCCTCTAAGAATTTCAATTCTTGAAGCTAACTGTATCCCTAATGAACATAATCAAGTTGGAAATGCTATAACTGAACAGGGGTTTTCTTTGGGAACTACAGGTGAATAGGAAGTTAACTATGGCCCTACGACTCAAGTGAAAAACATCTTAAAAATCGAATTAAAAGCAGATGGGTAGGGGCTTCCCTGGTGGCGCAGTGGTTGAGAGTCCGCCTGTCGATGCAGGCGACATGGGTTCGTGCCCCGGTCTGGGAGGATCCCACATGCCGCAGAGCCTGCGTGTCCGGAGCCTCTGCTCCGCAGCGGGAGAGGCCACAACAGTGAGAGGCCCGCGTACCGCCAAAAAAAAGCAGATGGGTAAACCATGTTTAAATAGAAAATCTGACAAACTAAAAACAGTTTTAAGAATCTTGAAATTTAAGTTAACTTTGTAAGGGAAATGAGTGGATATAGAAATAAAACGTTTCAGCATTACCATGTTAAAACAGACGCAAGTATCTTGCTCAGCAACTAAATGCCTAATATTCCACTCCAAAAGAATAATTTAATCCAATTTGCTCTAAGAACTCTAACGTTAATCATTTGCTATCCACCTAATTTTATCTTTAACTCAGTTTTTATTAAAAGAAAAATGGAAGTATTTCTATTTTGTAAATTAATAGAAATCATACCTAAGACTTTATTAACTTAGATGATTGTAAAGTTCCCAAATTCCGAACTAATAATTGAGGATACTGCTGATAAGTTTCTTGTAGGGAACCCTCCCTTCAGGTCTAAAATTCTGACTCCACCTCCTAATCAGAATCTCCTAAAAATATTCATCATAATACCATGGGAGTGGCCATGATGGATAAGCAAGTCTATACAGTGTATAAAAATTACTCTCCCTTTTGACAATGTTTTTCCTTTTCAATTTCCTTTTCTTACCAAATTTGAGAATATCAATTTTAAATAGATATAAGCTTCAGTAGCATGATTCTGCAACTATATATCAATTTAAGCTATGGCTTTGACAATTATAATCAAGAACAATTATAATCCTTAGTAGGAGACCTTTTCTTTCTATTGGACTTTTCAATAAGCCAATACTCTTCTAATAAATATTATTTTGAGCATGAAGTAATAACCAACTGAAATCTACAGCTGCATTAAAAAATGAGACAAACTGGTGTAGGGGGAGGGGGGAGGGTAGAGGTTAACACAGTAACAAACAGGCAGTAGGAAAATACCAGAGTGATATTACATCTCCTCCTTCACAATGCCAAATATTTAGTTAGCATATGGCCCAAAGCTTGTCTTAATTATCCCTCAAATGCTTTAGAGAAACTTACTTTTTTTAAAGCATGAAATTAAAGAGAATGGTCATAAACATCCCTTAATGATGCTTTTTGTCTTTCATGAGTAATAATGACAGATTTCCAGATTGGTGAGCATAAGGTTGTGTCTACACATGACCCATCTGAAATGCCTCTGATTTTACCAACTCCCTATCCCTGCCCTCAAAAAAAGATTATTGTGTAGACTTCACCAAAGATGCAGTAACACTCTTATAAATTGGTTTAAGTAACAAATCTTGTAACTTATATAGAAATCATTTCAAATGAGGATTAGTCATTACAAAAACAGTAAATTGGTGAAACAGGATCATGAACTCTAAAGTAAATCAAAACTAAATGATCCCCCCCAAGTAAGTAATGTTTAAATAGCTAAATATAGGAAGTTTATACAAAAGAAAAGTCTCAACAAAATTTACCATGAATTCAAAAAATTGAGGTAATATTTATGTTAAATACTCACCACTAATGTTGAGTTCAAAAGAAATGAATTTATAAATAATCTATAATACTTCCTAATTTCATATTCTACAATATCGTTTAAAGTATTTTTAAACTTACCCAAATGAAGTAATGTAAACTGGGCTGCCAGTTCCTTTGCATCTTCCAGAGTAGTACAGAGTTTGTCTGGCATGAAGTAACTCTGGGATCCATTTGCAATAGCAGGAATAACGATTTTATATATCAAGAGTACTTTCCCATCTTGACTTGTTGTTGAATATAAATAATATTCTGGTGGTGCCCAATTATTTTTGTTGCAGTAATAATCCAAATGCATTACTGCAGAATTGAAATGACTGGATTTTAAAGAATACATACTAATTGGAGTAAGCTTTGTTCCAGGAAAAAGTGGGTAAGTGCATCTTTCAATTTCAGGGGGGCCTGGGCTATGCTGGCCATTGAGACGAGCTGGAAGAGTTGGTGGCTTGCCTAGAGTTTTGGGGTAGCTCTCTTCTTTGTTAGCAAACACAATCAGGTTTTCCGAATTGGGGCTAATCTGACCATTAAGATGCTGTCTTCCAGTGTTTTCTTTAATTACAGGTTTTGCCAGTGTTACCTCAATACGTGCTCCATCAATGCATTTTCCATTCATAACAGACATAGCAGCCACTGCATCTTCTCGGTTGAAAAAGTGAACAAAAGCATAATCTCTAAGTTTCTTTACCCGTTCAACTGCACCAGGTTTGAATTTACTGAATTCTACTTTAATTGTTTCCTCTGCAGTTGAGATCATTAAATTTCGTACATAGAGAACTTTAACTCTCTGCATGGTTTCCTCATCAACCTCCTTCTCTGGGTCAGCCCAATCTACCTGAATGGTATGGCCCCACAGTTGGAAGGTTCCTGTAAAAAAAGAATAAATTAATTTGAAGACAATTAAAACAAAAGTCAAAATTAAGTAAAACTGTTTCTCCAAAGAAGCAGAAACTCAAATACATGTCGATATATTTGGTCAGCATTAGTTTCCTACTCACAAAATAGTTTTTACTAAGGCAAACCTAGCCAGAACTTATGGTGAAATTAATTTTAAGAGTCAAAAGAACAAAAACACTTCAAAGATGGACCTTTATTAGAAGAATTAGGTACTGTCCTTTGTATTTTTATCAAACAACAATGAACAGCTAAATTAAAATGTATACATTTAGTAAATCAGTAAATTATTATAAATAATGACTCATAAGATCAGCTTCATGTCTTTTGGAATCACTTGATTTATTTTACTTCCTTAAACAATCTCCATTCCTCTTTAAGGGCACTACATATTTTCATAAATTGACCTATGAGGTACTGTCGTCTGTCCATATGTATAGTAAGGTTAACACAGAAAAATAACCTTTGAAAAAGGATAAGTTTACCTGGAATTAGTTTTCTCCTAGCCATAGCAGCAGCTCTATGAGATTCATATTCAACAAATGCAAAACCGCGATTTTTGGTCTTATCAGTTGCGCTTGGGTAAACAATGACATCTACAACTCCTTCTGTAACTTTCTTCATTTCATCCAAGATTTCTTCCTTCTTCTTTTCCTTTGGAATAGCTCCAATAAATAATCTGCAATTATCCAAGCTTACACACACACCAATAAACTTCCCTGGTCGAATCTCATAATTATTAAGAATTCTGATGGCTAACTGGGCTTCTTCTTTTGTAGTATACATCACAAAAGCATAACCTCGATTTTCACCACTAAATTCCATCATAAGTCGAAATTCATATATCTTCCCAGCTCTTTCAAATACAGGAACTAACTCATCTTCATACATATCACGAGGTATTTTTCCTACAAAAACTTCACAGCCTCTAGGTGGAGGTGGACCTTCCCAACCTGAAAGACAAAAATAAACAGACAAATAAATTCTAATAAGATATTTATGTTCACTATTCAGTAATTCATGCCACAAATTTACTGTGAGCCTTCTATATGCTATGCACTATTACAGGTGTCGGGGATACAACAGTGAACAAACTAGAAGCCCCCTTCCCTCATGAAGCTTATATTCAATAGAGAAAGGAGACAATGAGTCATAAGTGCTATGGAGAAAAATAAAGCCTGAATGAAATGAGGGAATGAGCCTTGAGGATATATCAGAAAAAAGAAAAGCAAGTGCTTTTTATATTAGTTATATTAGAACAACCAGAGCATGCAGGTCTGTATAGGAAATGCATACTTGAGGGAGGAGTAAAATGGTAGCCATCAATGCAGTCAGAGGCCAAGATTTTCTTTTAAGTCTGATAGAAAGTTAATTGGAGGGTTTGAGCAAGGAAACTGTACTGGCTACTGGTAGAAAGGCAAAACATTATATCCAATAACCTGTTTGCATCTAGTATAAACAGCACTCCTCTACTCACTACTCTCAAATTCCTCCCCAAATGATCTCCCCTTTCATAGCTAGAGTGCCCTTTCCCGACTGACCTAATCCTGACTTCTTTCTCAACTGCTTCTTAAACCAAGAGGAGAGTTAAAAAATTAAGGGAAAGACATGCATAACCATATAAGCTACCTCTTTTCCCTCCCAACCGTAAAAACGATTGCTGACGTCTTAAAGCGGTTACAAGGAAAGAGCTACTGTTTGGGATTCTTGTGGAGATATACCTGATGTAAATGACTACATTAAAGATTCAATTTTTTGAACATAAACAAATTCACACCTGGAGGTGGACCACCAAACTTCCTTTGCCCATTTTCTTGAACCATGTTGTATCCAGTCTTTTCCATCAAAGCAAGTAATGCTGCTTCATTCTGAGTACCAGTTCGGACTTTACTGCATCCATTTGTTCCATCTGTATTTTCTTCATTCATGGTTGCAGTTCCTAAAGCAAAGTTTAAAAGCAGTGTTTATGACATGGAGCGCCAGGAGGAATCTATGAAGCATTTCTTTGAGTAGCAAAAAACCAAGGATAGTTGTGGCTGCTACATTTGGTTATCACTGTAGCCCTGCCCCCAAAGTTCTTCCCTACAGTGGAAGCTGGAAAACTCTTTTAATGTCTCTGATCAATTAAGCAGTACCTTTTTAAGGCCTAAGCTACAAAGAAAGGAAGTCAAAAGTGAAAAAGAGAAAGGCAACAACAAAAACAAAAGCGGGAAAACAGAAGTAACTGAAAGGGAGAGGAGAAAAAAGCAAGCAGAAGTAGTAACAAAGTATTCAGAAATTATAAACTGATAGAGCTAAAATTAGGTGACCTCCAAAAGTCCTTCCTTGTTTTAAAATATCTGAGTTTTTCTGAGTGATGAGGAATACAGCTACAAACACATCCATATCATACACATCACACCCAATCTTTTTACAGTCTTTAAATTTCTTTCCAAGCAATCCTATTGCATCCAATGATGTAATTCTGAACACGGCAGGAGAGTAGCTCATGCACCCATACAGCTTCTACCTGCCATCTACCTCATTGCCTTAAATTTAGCAGCCCAGTGTTCTTTATTAAACTACTATTAAAGTAACTTAATAAACTACTACTTTATTAAACCACTATTAAAGTCACTTATCAAACTGCCTACTGAGTTTGCCTAACGAGCACTGAGAATGAGATTTTCATTTGGCATCCTGAATTCAACAGATCCAGAACTGAATGTCATTTTATCTTCCAAATGTGTTCCTTCCTGTTTTACCTGACTTCCATCAATTCATCCATCCAACCAATAAATGGCACCACAAGGAGTATGTATTACTCCTTCTCCAAACTGTCACAACCAGAAACTTGGGACTAAACCCTGAAGTCCTTCCTTTGACTCACAGCTATCAGTCACAAAGACCTGCATATTTTCCCTTCTAAATACTTTTTTTCTTTTCTTTTGAAGGAAAGAATTTTTATTTTTTATCACCACATCTAACAGTTCTCAATAACTTTGAAATAACTCTATTATGTGCAACATAAAATTTTTAAAACCTGAAAAAAAAGAATGCTGTAAAAATAAAGAAATGAACACTGTGTAGAACTGTAGACCTTGAATGTAACCCTACAATACCTATTTCTTACTTCTTTTGGCTGAATTTTTCCATGTAAATTCTACCATTTCGAAATAAATTGACCTCCCTTCCTTCAGCTCATGGAGCACATAATTAATTTCTACTTTTCAAAAATGAAATGCATTTGGTAAATGTACCAGAAAGAACTGGTTCTCATTGAGAGGCAACTGCCATAGAGATTACAAGCATATACACACTACCAAATGTAAAATAGCTAGCTAGTGGGAAGCAGATGCATAGCACAGGGAGATCAGCTTGGTGCTCTGTGTCCACCTAAATATTTCTTGAAATCAATCTTTTCCTGTCTATCCCCACAGCCTGTTCTCAATTATTTCTTACTTGAATTAGCATAGTCCTTCCTCATTACTCAGTATCCATAGGGGATTCCCACAGATACCAAAACCCACGTACGCTCAAGTCTCATAAAATAGCATAGTAGTTGCCTATAACCTATGCACCTCTTCCCACATACTTTAAATCATCTCTAGATTACTAGAACACCTAATAAAATGTAAATGGTATATGAACAGTTGTAAACACAATGCAAATGATATATAAATAGTTGCCAGCATTCCTGGCAAATTCAAGTTTGGGGAACTTTCTGGAATTTCTTTTTTCAAATGTTTTCGATCAAAGATTGGTTGACTCTGCAGCTGTGGAACCGCGGATACGGAGGGCCAACTATGCTAGGTTCCTAACCATTGTTCCAGGTTTTAGCCTTGTCTCTTACAAACAAAATCTCCACAATGCTGTCAAGATGATATAAAATATGTATATGACTACTTTAAGCTTCTCTTACAAATCAGAACTAAGGGAAAAAATGGGTAAATTTATTTTTAAAATCTTATAGTCAAGAAGGCCCTGCTAAAAATTAAACAAAAAGCCTCAAAGAAAAATATTACTAGATTATTTTTACTACCTAAGTATTAACTATTTTGAAGGCAAAAAATACCACAAAACTAAGATGGAAAATTACAAACAGGGAAAAATGATCTGCAACACAACATAATAAAAGGCTAATTTCCTTCAAATAAGAGCAGCATGGTGTCATAATTGAGAGCAAATTCAGGTACCCAAACGACTGCTTAAATGTGAACCCTGGTTCCTCCCTTTACTAGCTATGACTTTGGGCAAGTTTGGCCTCAGTTTGTCTTTAAAAGGTAGATAGTAACAGTTTCGACTTCACTGAGTTATTGTCAGGATTAAGCATAAAGTGCTTAAAATAGTATTTTGCATATAAGCACTATAAATGTATTTACTATCTAATTAATATAATAGAATATATAATTAATAGTAATTTCTAATAAAATAATACTGTTGTATAATAAATTAATAGAACAATAAAAAAACAAACTGCTGACCAGGGACTGCAAACTCTAATTCATTCATTTACTCAAGAAATGTTTATTAAGAACCAACTGTGTGCCAGGCACTACTCCTTATGTCTGGGATACATCAGTAAGTAAAAGACCAAAATTCCTCCCTTGTATAGCTTATACTCCAGTAAGGAAAACAAATGATAATACAAGTAATATGTAAATAATATATGTTAAAAGATAACAGTAGGGGGAAAAAGAACAGAGATAGGGCACATGGGTGGGGAAGAGGTTTGTAGAAGACAGGGTGTAATTTTAAACAGATAAGCAGCATAGGCCTCCCTATAACACTGAGGAACCTAGCCATTGCAGTTATTTGGGAAGAACATTCAACACAAATGGAAAAATGAGGACAGAGGCCCAAGAGTAGAAGTATGCATGGCACATATAAGGTACAGCAAGGGGACCAGTATGGTAAAGCCAAGAGGAGAACAGTGGGAGATGAAGTCAGCGAGGTAACAAACTGCCACATCACACAGACCTTGTAAGTCAGGTGCCGAAGGACTTCACGGTTTATTCTGAGTAAATGAGGAGCCACTGGAGATTTTGAGCACAAGGGTAATATGATCTTTCATTTTAAAAGGAACACCTGGCTATTGTATTGTTCTACTAAGCAGAGAGAACTGCACAAAGTTGGAAAGTGCTGAACAGAAGGTATCTTCCCACCAAACTGAAGTATTCAAATACAGGTTGGACATGCTGGAGAAATTCAAACAAAGGGTGCATTGCTGGACCATGTGGCTTTTAACGTTCCTTCCAAAATTTAGTACAAAGAGAGTTCACGCATAGACCCTGCCTTAAAAGGACTTACAATCCAGGAAAGAGCAATATCATCACCATCATCCAGTTAGGTGCCTTCTATGTTTTAAACCTGCATTTCAGAGAGCATTATCTCTACAAGAGATTCATAGTTCCTTGAAAACAAAATGTTGCAGGGTTTTAAAAAAAACTGGAAATTAATTCAATTAAAAAAACAATAATAAAAACTGTAGAGACCAAACAAAATACCTGCAGACTTTCTGTGGTTTAAACTCTGGGCTGCATAACAGCAGAGATCCCACCTGCCTTGAACACTTTCCCTGTTACCCACAGTGCTTGGTATACAGTAGGTACTCAGTAATTATTTGTTGGATGAAGAATCTAACAGAAAATTCAGAAAAATCCTTAATATAACTTCATACACTTTGGGCAGGTGTGCATTAAATTGGAATGATTTTTTTGAGGAAAATTTGTTAATATTTATTAAAATCTAGGGCTTCCCTGGTGGCGCAGTGGTTGAGAGTCTGCCTGCCGATGCAGGGGACACTGGTTCGAGCCCCAGTCCGGGAAGATCCCACATGCCGCAGAGCGTGAGCCATGGCCACTGAGCCTGCGCGTCTGGAGCCTGTGCTCCGCAACGGGAGAGGCCACAACAGTGAGAGGCCCGCGTACCGCAAAAAAAAAAAAAAAAAATCTAAAATGTACATATACTCAGTAATTCAATTACTAAGAAATTAACCTACAGGTATAGTTGCACAAGTATATAAAGATAGATGCACAAGCATGTTCGCCGAAACACTGTATGCAAAATAAAAAATCTAAAAACTATCTAGTTGTCTACCAATAGAGGAATGATTTAAAAATTATGGTATAACTACACAATGGAATGTTATGTAGTTATTAAAGAATGTTATAGATTTGTGTGTGCTGATATGGAAAAATATTCAAGAAATATCACATGAGAGTAAGTTGGAGAACAATACATTTTACTATATATCAACTGTGTGTTTTGTTTAAAGTTATATATGTATACACTCACAGATGCTTGTGAATACAAAAATTAAGGCATACAATTTTGGAAAAATTTACAAGGAACTTTAACAGTAGTTATCATTGGTAAGTAGGAATGAGGAGTTAAGGGACCTTAATTTGTCACTTTTCTGTGAATATCAAGAGTATGCTACTTTTATTAAAAGCAGAAAGCCCTTTCAGGGATTTCCCACTCTGTCGTAAAGATAAAATCTAAACTCTTTTTTAGAAAAGTCATAAAGGTCCTTTCCTAACCTGGCCCACCTACCCCTCTCCAACTTCATTTCTTACTATATGTCAACAACAACACTTATCTAGTTGCAATTTCACAAATATGCCATGTTCTCATATACCAGCCTTTGCATAGGCTGCTCCCACAGTCCTTCCTCACTTTCTTTGCCTTTCTCACTCTTAATATTGTCCCAAAAAACCCTTGTCGACCCTCCCTTCTCAACGCTAAATTAGGTACTGTATTCCTTTGTACTGCTACCATCTCAGAGTGCTGGGCTGTCAACCCCTACCACTCCTCCTCTCCAACCCCCGACAGAGTTTTAGAAGGGTCTAGTCTTTTATTTCCAGATCTCTACCACAATGTACATTCCCTGGCATATGTTTAATGCTCAATGAATGAGACAGGGAGAGAGAGACATTGTGGTTTAACTAAAAGTAATGGACCTGGGTTCTACTTCTCAGTCAACAGACCTTTGACAAATCACTTTACACTTTTACCTTTACTAATTTCTGAAATTCCATTTTATGCTTATTTCTGCATTCATTTATTTACCACATTATATACTCTGCATGACGACAGGCACTTTATACACATTATCTCATTTAGTACTTACCCTGTGAGGTAAGTTTTCTTTTCCATTTTAAAAATAAATAAACTAAGAGAGACAAAAGTCATAGCACTTGTAGGGTCGATATGCAAATCAGAGACCCGTCTGCCTAAATACTGGACTCCTAAACCCCTACTTTATATTACCCTCGTTTTAGTTATTTAATAATCTGAGATCTCCAAAGAGTGATATAATTTGCCGGAGATCATATAACTTATAAACTGCAATACCAGTACCTGAATCCAGACTTTTTTCAGAATAGTTTAAAAAAAAAGGTTAAAATAACTAATCAATTACTCATGCCTTCTTTGAAAAACTACAACACAATTAAAAAAAAAAAAAAACCACAACACTGTACAAACTTAGAGGGAAAAAAAATCCATCAACAAAAACTTTTTGGAAAACCCCTAATAAAATAATTTCAAACTTAACAGAGACCTTAAAAATCATCTAATTCAACCACCCACCTGATGTTTACATCTTCTTTATAATACTGCTGCAGAGCAGTCATCCATCTTATTCTTGAATTCTTACAACAAACTCACTATCCACTAGAGCAACGTAAGTTTGGCTAACTCTTTAAGAAAGTTCTTCCTTTTAATGGATCATTATCTCTTTCCTTGTAACTTTCACCTATAGGTTCTGACTTTATTCTTCTGGCCAAACTGAACATGTCTCTTTCATATAACTGCATTTGAAAAACGATTCTTCTCTTCTCCAGGTTAAACATTATCAGTTTCTTTAACCCAACATCTTCTAAGTTGATGTCCCTAAAATGATTATTCCAGGAGCTATTAACAGGCCTCAAAATTGTGTTCAATGCCTAAAAACATCTGAGAATCACTATACCTTCCTCTTAAGAGCATCACAAGGAAAACCAGTATATTTAAGCCCACAAAAAGTTTTAGTTAAACAAACCTTTCGGCTTTGTTTAACTCAGTGTTTTCCAAACATTTCAATATGATACCCTAATTTTCCTTAGTAACTCTATTAGCTTTCTATAGAGCCATTTGGAAAATGGGTGTATTAACTGCTTCTTGTATAGTTTCATGTTCCCTCACTATCCTCTTTTACCTTTAAAAGCATGATGGCCAAGACTGAAAAGTCCACCAGTACAGAGAAAGATTACATGTTTTACACAGCTGCATGACACTCACAGTTCAAATTAAGCAAACTGTCAAAAAAACAAACAAAAACCAAAAGACCCAAATCTGTCCTAGCCTATATCAAGTAACTAGATTTTAGAGTCATACTGAATTTCATCTTCTTAGGTTTAACCAACCAGTTCTTCCCACCCTCCTCTCTAATCCAACTGGTGCTCCATACATGAAATGACCTAACTTATCCCCCTCTTCCAAGACACAACTTTTACATATGTGCAAGCTTAATTAAGAGCTATCTTTCCAAATATAATAAAAAAAAAAACAACTTAAATCTGCCCCAGTCTAACCAGTGAATAGTAACAGAATTCAACAATGGCTTAAATAGTCAACAGTCTGTCATCCTTGTAATAAAACAGAATATCCACCCATCAATATTATTTGCGTACTGATAATTCATTTTAAACATGTATTTACACTTGAAAAACAGGTATATGTGATATCCTAAAGAACTTTTGTTTTAAATACTAAAGCTACATTGTAAAGGCCCATCTCCATAAAAGGTAAAAAGCTGTTCAGCTTTTCCTTAATTCCTCCTTCCATGTTCATTTCATCATGGCTAGTAACGTCTTTCTCTTTATATAATTTTCAGATTCTTTTAATTTACTGGCCTCATATATTTACTAAATGCCAGAAGTAGGAAAGAAGTCTTATCAAGGGAAAAGTCTTAAGTCTGTATATTCAGCTAACTGTGTACCTTATACTTCAGGAATATATTTTATTAATGTGACATCAAATCCCAATAAATAAATCAATGTATTATTAATAGATTCTTATAAAAGAGATGCTACTCTTTGACAATCAAAATCATTAATGAGAGAAAGATTAACCAACCTTTTGTCTTTAAACACAATTTTTTTCTACTATCATTCCTTTAAAATGAAAAGCATTTTCAATGATATAACTACCTTTCTCTGTTTAAAATGGTTTTTATTCTAGGTTTTGCCATTATACCATCACTGAAGACTTACAGTAAGAAAAATATTATAATTGCAAGTGGATCCTAAACCACCTCCAATTTTATACATTGGAAAATCAAGAGTAAGTAAGGTAAGGAAATTTGCTTAAGGTCACAAAACTAGTAACTGAAAAGACCTGAGGCTCAAGCCCTCAGAGATTTATAAACTCTGGCTCTCTTCTATCATTTAGTCTAGAGGAACCTTAACGGAATAAACATCCCACAGGACATCATACTGGCCCAATACACTAAAGACATCACATTGATACAATGTAGAGAAAAGCAAAGTGTAACATTTCTATTTTTAAAACAGGCTGCAGGAAAAAGGATGGGGAAAAAAAGACTCTAGTTTAATATGCTACCTTACACATGAAATTTACTGCCTATAAACATAATAGATAAATATGGCTTCTGCTTCCATTTTATCCAAAGAAGTCTTGGACTTTTTTTTTTTTTTACTGTAATGCATAGCCTGCTCTAAATGGCTGATTTCTGCAACTCACCCCACCTCTCCAATTACTTTATAGACATATATTTTGGGTTTATCCATGTCACTGAAGTTATATTTTTGAAGACATTATCTAAAGCCCCCAATAGGCCAGACTCCACATTAAAGACTCTTTTCACTAAAGAAATACTAGAAACGTATGTTATATTCAGTACACTTCAAGAAATCTCAATCAAAATATAAAAACTTGAAATTACAGAAGTATAAGATACACTGGAAAGTCACCAATCCTACCCTCTCTTTAAAAAGGAGTATGTTCTTAAAGTCTCCAAAACACAAGTAACATATACACATATCTAAGTCACAATTAAGAAAGTTTAAAAATATCTAACACGAAGGCCATACTTAATTTAACCAAAATACATTTCTAAAAGAGCCAGAATTCAGGAACCTCAACTAGAGAATTATAAATCAAATCTAAAACAGACATACAATATCTTTATATTCATTCCAAAATGTTCCAGAATCAATCTGAGAATTACCAAAATTCCAAGGAAGCATAGCAGTCCAATACATTATGACAAAGCTGACATACCAACTGAAGCCTCCAAGGCTCAGTTAGTCCTCTGCCACTTTCAGCTGTGTATTCACAGCCCTAAGTGTTTTACAAACTTTCTTCCTACCCTGCTGACCCAAGGAATCTGAGTAAAGGAAGGAGGGTCCTGAGCATGAGAATGGCATACATGGTTTATGAAAAAAAAAAAAAAAGTAGGAAGGGTAGATTAAAAGTTGTTGTACTCTATAAACTCTAGCTTTCACAGATAAATATTTTTTCCTAAACTTTGGACTTTCAAAGATTCCTCTCCATCTCAGTTTCAAAAGTAGAAGAAAAAGAAAAACAAAAAATCCACTAAGCTGTAAAGCAGAAGTCCGAGATAGTATAGCCAATCACAGGATAGATATTCAAGCAGCAATTTGAATCAAGCCTTTAGCTTGAAATGCTAACTATATCTTCATTAATATTAAACATCTTAATAAGTTAACAAAAATATAAAATTTCAAATTCCTACTCCCTTTCAAAATAGAAAATATATTAATGAAAAAATAACAAGCACAATTTTAGCAAAATATAAATGAAAATTAATCATTCATCTAAAGGAACTTGTCAGTTGTGTTCAAACTACTTAAATGGAAACTTCATCTTCTGAATTACTGTAAAAATTTATGAAGTTGTGAAAATGAACATTTTATAAATTTTATTTGGATTTTTAAAAACTGAATGCAATAGTGAAAAAGTATTAATTTTAAAAATATCAAAATACATTTATAGAAAGCACATTAGATCTTTAAGGCATCCTTTAAATTACATGGCATTAAGTTCCTCATTTGTTCAGTTGTTACTGAGTGTGGTACATGGTTAGCAGGTCAATGGAGGTTTTTTTAGCAACAACTCATTTTAGTGACAGACTGCACTACAGGAACATGGTTGGAAAAATGAGAAGGATTAGTCAAAAATGTATGGATGTGTAAGTCTAACATTAAAAGGGTATAAATGGATCAGTTCAATTCCATTACTTTTATGAAAGAATGAGAGCACATTTTTATTCCTAGAAGTTAAATACATAAAGTATAAAAAGTTTTAGTACTAGGTGTCTCACAACCTCTAGGAGTACTGTGGAGGGCAGGTTTAAATTCAGAAAAGACTTAAAACTTGAACTACTTTAAAAAATAATTGTAACTAAAAATAAATTTTTAAAATAGTGCTTTGAATACAAAAGTGTAATATGCTCTTTGAACTTCGGATAAAGCTGTCCACAAAAGGACCAAAATTCTTGTACACTACTACAAAATTATGCATTACTATTGCTTACATAAGGTTTTCTATAATCTGTCACCTGAAATCTGTTACAATTTGAACACAGAGATATTTTCTTCCCTCATTTTCTTGCTTCACCAACTCTCAGGTAATAAAATGAGAAACAACAACCAGCATTAATATGCAAATCTGGACAGATTTTACACCAAGCCCTCCTTAAACTAGCATGTCTAAGTTTCCTAACAACAAAAATGACACCCTTAAAAATATAAGGCTTAATTTCTGTCCATAAATTGGGCATATTCTTGTTACTAATAATTTTTACCTCATTATATATCTAGTAATGCTACATCTTCTTTTTCAATAAAAGATACACTTTACATTTCACTTTATATTTCAAGTGTTGATATGTATTATAATCTTAGGTAATTATGTTCAAGTTGAATACTCCATCTTCTTAAGTGAAAATTAGCAATTGAAGCAGTGCTAATTATGGCACTGCTAATATTTAATAACTGCAGCACTAATACTAATCTTTATGCCTATAATGGCACATAATTGCAATCAAGCTATTCTTAAAATAGAATATTTTTAATGTGTACTCTGGAAAGGAATATATCATGAGAGCCCATGATGAACTTTAATTCTGAAAAGCTCTAAATGGAAGTTTGTCGAACTCCTCAACTATACACTGCAGTGATTCGTGAAAGGAAAATACCTTCTAATTATTTAAATAAGCAAAATTCTATCAACACGCGAATGTTATTTATATGTTAGTCTACTTATACATGCAACATATCCTGCTTCCTGGTTCTATGGCATCATCCTCAAACACAAAGTGGTACAGATGTGTAAAAGAAGGCAAGTCTTTAAAAGCACCTGCTGACGTTCCATGATATTGGCCTATATTAGAATCACCATATACGATAAAGGCTATAGAGTATTCATCAAGAATGTAAAGAGACAGCTGAAAGAAACGTCAGTATTAGCTAAACTAAATTCACATATGAAGCAACGGTGCCCAAATAAACCAAGCAGCTTCACAAGGATCTCAGAATTCAAACCAATGCAAGGATGTAACCTCACGTCTCCTGACTCCAGGTTCAGCGGTCTTTCCGGTACCCCCCAAAAATATTTTTATTTAATTAGTAATTAAAACCATGTGGCGTTAGGAAACAAAGATGATACTATGCGGGTATTCACGCGTGTAGTAGTCCATGGCTGCACGCCGCTTGTCGCGGGGGAGAGAGGTCACTATCACCCTCTCCACCCGCAGCCCGCCACTGTCAACACCCGACACACTAGAGAGCCCTTGGGGAGGAACAGAAGAGAGTCCAAGGCTGAGAAGAAAGTTCGAGGCTCATTCCCGTTACAACTCCATGAAAAGAACGACGTAATTGCCAAATCTCACCCAGCAGTGGGACGCCCAGGGCGTCGTCCCAAAGCCTCCAGAGGGGACACGCGGGTGCGACAACGGCTGCACGGCCGGGAGGTCTGGCAGGCGGCCTGGACCTGCGGCGATCGACAGAAGAAAAGTGTTAGGAGAAGAACATGGAGAGAAGCGGATGGGAAGCGGCCGGAAGGCGGCGGGGGAGAGCGGAAATAAGGCGGAGAGAGGGCAGGGCGCCGCGGACGGAAGGAGCCGCAGAGGGGCCCCAACAGGACCTCGGGGCGGGGGGCGGACTGCCTGCGAGGCCACGCGGCGCAAGCAGCGACGGCGGGCCCAGTCTGCTCAAAAGATGCCCCTGGGGCGGGAAGCCACGCCGAGGGCACCCGCCCTTCCGCTGCTCGACGGGGCTGGGGCAACTCGCAAACACCGCCTCCCGCCGGGCTTGGGTCCCCGCTGCTCAATTGCCGGGGCAGGGAGTCGGACAGGGCTTTCTGCAGCCAGGAGGCAGGGTCTCCAGTGTCCCTGCGGCCCCCACCCCTTCCTCACCCCTCGGATCTTCAAATGTTCGTCCTAAATCCCTGGGACCAACGACCACAAACCGCCGCCACCGTTTCGGGGCCAGTCGGTCGGCGCGGTGGTCGCCGCAGGGGGGAGGGGAGCCCACGTGGAGGAGCTCGCGGCGTCCTCGCGCCTAGCCTGGTCTCCCAGCTGGCACAGCGCTCGGTGGCCTTGGCAGCCCACGCGGAATGACGCCTCGACCAATCAGTGACCAGCCCCGGGGAGGGGGGAGTGGGCGGGACCAAGGTTTAAATCTGAAGGTGGCTCTTGGAAGGGGAGAAAAAAACTTTTGGAGTGACAGACGCTTTAGCCAATTGGAGCGAGAAGAGCCAGTTGTCTGCGCAGTTGGGCAGAGACTGATACCAAAAAAGGGTCCTGCGTGTTTTGTTGAGGCGTTTAAAAACAAGGGCTGTAATTTGAACTTCTTTACTTCTCTTACTTGGGGGGGAATGTGGGTGCATTGTAAAGGTTCTTTTTCTCAGCGTTTTCAAGTCTTAAACTGCTAGTCTGACCCAAGACAGTCATATATACTAACTATGGACCTCTTTAAATAAGGACTTGGGGGTGGGGGTGGGGAGATATAAGCCTAAAAGAAGGATTTGCAATAGACTAGACTTGTAAAGATTGAGTGGTTTAAGTGCGCAAGAGGTTGGGCTGAATCGGAGACTTAGTAGTAATAGGTCGGACTGTACAGCTATAATCAGTTGGGAGAGTGATTTGGCGGTGGCGGAGCTGAAGAATCAGGTTGTACTCGTGTAAAGCCAGCTTTCATGGATACGGTTGTGTCACATACTGCACGCATAACCCTGAATTTTGCCTCCTTTAAAAATAGAGCTTGGGTTTCTATGGCAGACAACGAAAGATAAAGATGACTTTAGGAACCAATTCCATAGATTCATGGAGTATTAGAACTGGAAAGAACCTAGATCATGTAGCTTCTCCTTTAACAAAGGAGGAACTTGATGTCCAGAATAATCCACTGAGTTAACACAGTAAACACAGGCCCCCCTAATTCCCAACCTCGTGTTGCTTTCTTCTACACTAATTTGTGATTTCAATTTGTTGTCTCCGTATATTCGAGGCACTAATGAATGTCTTAAATTTGCTTAGTTAACAAGTCGTGTGTGCATATATATATTTTTTTTTTTAACATACTTCAACAGTAAGGAATGAGCAAGAACTTTGGAGTCATACAGATCTGGGCTCAAATCCCTATGTTACCATTTTGTGATTATGACACCCTGGAGAAATAACTTCTCTGAGCCCTAGTTTAAAATGGGGTTCATGAGGTTTAAATGATGATGTTAATAGTGAGCACTTATGTGCCAGAAACAACTTTAAGGGATTTTCACGTATTAGTTCATTTATTTTTCCCAGTAACTTTGGCAAACATGCTAGCCCCCTGTAGCCCCACGTTTCAGTTGGGGAAACTGGGACACACAGAGCTTAAGTAGTTTACTCAAGGTCATATAGCAAATAAGTAGCCCCAGTTTGTCTCTGAAACCTGCAGGCAAAACCACTATGTTATACTGTCTCAAAGTGTGTCCAGAAACAAGTGGCATAATACCCAGTGCATACTAGAAGCTCAACAAATACTCTTCCCTAAACTCTCTGCCTTTCAGTCAATGAATACCAATCTCATTTATATAGGCTGCACGCATTCAAAGTACAGCAACCAGAAAACCTAGACTGATGGGATACACCTACTTAGCTTTTTTTTAAAAAAAAAACATGTCATTTCTCCACTTCAGGAACTACAGGGATAATTGTTCTATCATATTGATTACTATTTGTGGCTGCTCTTTTTATTTCTCTGAAGAAAGACTCCTTACATTCTTAATTTTCATGCTGATGCCTCCCCAATTCCAATTAATTAATTCTAAATAACACATGTTTAAGGTTAAACTAACTAAAATTGTGTTAGACATATTAGTCTGAAAAGTTTAATCAATTTTTAGGGAGTTGCTGTAGGATCCTTAAAATGACACTAGGTGGAGATGTTATCTTGTGAGCTGCACAAGATGTTCTTGGAAGCAGACTGAAGGGTTGTTTTACATTTCCAGTTTTCTTTTTTCCTTTTTCTTCTACTCCAAGTGTAAAGGAAACCAAATAAAGAAAAGTTCCTCAATAGGCATTAGAGTCAGACCAAAGAACTTGCTTTAGATAAGACGGTGTTACTTGAAGACCCCTCTGCTGCTTATATTATATGTCGTTTTGGTCAGATTCCTTCTAAATCTTTTATTATCCATAGCCTATAAATAGGTATATTTCTCAAATGCCATTAAAACTATATTCTTTACATGTAAAATTGAAGGAATGACGTTTAACTTTATTTCTCAAGGTTCCTAGAAAAGAGAATCTAAAACACTTATACCAACTTGAATTATTTTTCAGGAATAGATCCCAAATTAGGGTTTATTAGAAGTTTATTTGCAAGTTTATGGGGAATGTGATCCAAATGAATGGAAGAAAGAAGATAAGCTATGTAGAGGTGATTTTGACTGAAAAGAAGCCAAAAGTTGAAAGATACTTATTAGTGAGGGAGAAAATAGAAGGGGAGCTCTGTAAATGCCAGAAAGATAAATAATACTGTGGAACATGGAAAGAAAAAGTTACCAATAAAAAACTGGAGGAGTCTGCAAAATATAGTTGGATAAAGGATCTGGATACCATGTAAATGTGTTTTTCCCCATATTAAATGCAAGCTTTTTGGATTAAGTTATCTTCACATACCTTCTATAAAATACAAAACCCCAAAAGGGAAATAAAAGCAATGAGAAGTCCTTATAAATGTTTAAAATCCAGCTTGGTCCTAATAAAAGGAGTAAAAAGTGAACAGTTTTATATAAAAGAGCCTTGTGTAGCAGTCTGCTTTGTTTTCCAGGTGATGGAGCTTCCTTCATCCATATCTGGCCTTGATGGCACAGATCCACCAAAAACATGGCAACTACTTGCATGTTTATAGAACTAATGAATATAGCTTGGGAGCTAGAGAGCCTCCTTTAATTTGGTGACTCTCAAATCTAAATGATATCTCAAAACCCTTTCAGAAGTATAGGAGCTTTTTCCATACTTACATTAAATATGTTTAATTCAATTCACTGCCCTTTACTTTCTCACCCTGATTTGTTGCTTTCTGCCTGACAGATTAACTTGAATTTTTCATGACTCTGGGATGTGAATGCTAGTTCCAAGATGATTATAAAGTAGAATAGTGCTTTTTCCAGTTTTGGTGATAGGTTACACCAAGCCATCTTTCCATCCATTCAGCGTACCTCCCATGATTAGCAACCTAGCTTTCCAAGGCAGCAAATCTTTGGGATCTTTGTACATAGGTTAATGGTCTACACAGGGAGTAAACCCATAGCTAAGGCCTGGAGACACATAAACAACCTAATTGTTCATCAATGGGTGAATGGATAAAGAATATGTGGCTCATATATATATATATATAATGGAATATTACTCAACCATAAGAAAGAATAAAATCTTGCCATTTGTGACAACATGGTTGGAACCTGAAGGCATTATGCTAAGTGAATAAGTCACACAGAGAAAGACAAATATTGTATGATCTCACTTTTAAAAACTGCAATAAACCTCAGAATATGCAATGCTAGTAACTATGTGGAAGGAAGGAAGGAAGGGGAAATGGAAGAAAGAAGAAAAGAAAAAAGAAAAGAAAAAAAAAGAAGCTTGCAGGTACAGAGAACAGATTAGTGGTTCCCAGAGGCAGGAAGTGAGGGGAGGGCAAAAGGGTGAAGGAGATCAAAAGGTACAAACTTCCAGATATAGAATAAATAAGTCATGTGGATGGAACATGTAATGTACAGCATGATGACTATAGTCAATAATACTGTATTGCATATTTGAAAGTTGCTAAGAGCAGATCTTGAAAGTGCTCATCACAAGGAAAAAGGTGTAACTATATATATTGGTAGATGTTAACTAGACTTATTGTGGTGATCATGTTGCATTATATACAAATATTGAGTCATTATGTTGTACACTTGAAATTAACATAGTGTTATATCAATTATACCTCAATTTAAAAAATTAAAATAATTTAAAAAAAGAATGGAGAACCATTATGCTAGAATCACCAAATTAATTTGATGTAACCTTCCTAGTACAGAAAAAAACTGCAGTAAACCTCAGAATATGGAATGCTAGTAACTCATCTTTCAGTAACATCATCTGTCAATAATGGTAGAGCTATGCTGATCATCTGGCCCTTGGTTTCCCATTTTCAGTTAAAAAATTCCAGTCATCCAATTAATTTTTTAATCCACTACAATATTAGAAAGTGTTAGGTGATGCAGAAAAAAAATATTTTCCGCCTCTGACCTAACTCATAACATGAGAAAACTGACACATGTAAAAAATAATTTTCTGATAGTGAAGATTAGAAACGTAAACACTTGGTTGGGGAGAGAGCATGATGAACTCTTTCCTGTGTTATCTCACTGGTGTAGTTGCGTGCTTCCTTGGATAACAAGGTACAATGGAACCAGAGCTGACTGACACCTTAAGAGTCATCTGGGGGGCTGCAGTGCCAGCCCCACATCACAGAGCCAGTCAGCGGCAATACTGGATCCCCAACTCCTCACCTCTGACTTCCAATCTTATGTACTAGCTCTCACAGAAACTTTTAAATTTGACTTTAACTTCTATATATTTATGATGGCACTTTTTAAAAGTGCCATGATAAATATATTCAATGAAGAAAATTACTTTGGCTGAGGCCAGCTTGGCTCAGAGACATTAGTACACCTGGCCATGAAGGATTCCTGAAGCAAAGCAGTACCTCAGGTATGACTTTTCGTTTATTGCACCCCATAGGTGGTGCCCTCCCGAGATGACTATAGCTCTGACTATCCAACTCTGTCACTTGTCACATCAGAGGAAGCAGAAGGAGACTCTTTCTTTGTGCCAAGAACATTTTGCATTTTCTCATATGCAGGGAATACAGGGCCCATGGAATTCTAAGGGGAAAATAGAATGCCATTATAATCCACAATGCAGTCTGCACTTTTTTTTTTGTTTATTTGGGGTTTGGGGGGGTTTCTTTATTATTTCTTTTTATTTATTTTTTATTTTATTTTTTTAGCTTTCTGGTAATTTTATTTTATTTTTAATTTTTATTAGAGTATAGTTGCTTTACAATGTTGTATTAGTTTCTACAGTACAGCAAAGTAAATCAGCTATATATATATGTACCTCTCTTTCTTGCATTTCCTTCCCATTTAGGTCACCACAGAGCATTGAGTAGAGTACCCTGTGCTATACAGTAGGTTCTCATTAGTTAATCTATTTTATAAATAGTATCAGTAGTGTATATATGTCAATCCCAGTCTCCCAATTCATCCTACCCCTCCTTCACCCTTGATATCCATACCTTTGTACTCTGCATCTGGACCTCTATTTCTGCTTTGTAAATAAGATCATCTATACCAATTTTTTCAGATTCCACATATATGCGTTAAAATATGATATTTGTTTTTCTCTTTCAGACTAACTTCACTCTGTATGACAGTCTCTAGATCGATCATGTCTCTACAAATGACCCAATTTTGTTCCTTTTTATGTCTGACTAATATTCCATTGTATATATGTACCACATCTTCTTTATCCATTCCTCTGTTGATGGACATTTAGGTTGTTTCCATGTGCTGGCTGCTGTAAATAGTGCTGCAATGAATATTGTGGTGCATGTGTCTTTCTGAATTATGATTTTCTCTGGCTATATGCCCAGTAGTGGGATTGCTGGGTCCCATGGTACTTCTATTTTTAGTTTCTTAAGGAACCTCCATATTGTTCTCCATAGTGGCTGTATCAATTTATATTCCCACCAACAGTGCAAGAAGGTTTCCTTTTCTCCACACCCTCTCCAGCATTTATTGCTTGTAGATTTTTTTATGATGACCATTCTGACTGGTGAGGTAATACCCCACTATGGTTTGATTTGCATTTCTCTAGTAATTAGTGATGTTGAGCAGCTTTTCCTATGTTTATTAGCCATCTGTATGTCTTCTTTGGAGAAATGTCTACTTAGATATTCTGCGCATTTTTTGATTGGGTTGTTTGTTTCTTTAATATTGACCTTCATGAGCTGCTTGTAAATTTTGCAGATTAATCCTTTGTCAATTGCTTCATTTGCAAATATTTTCTCCCATTCTGAGGGTTGTCTTTTTGTCCTGTTTATGGTTTCCTTTGCTGTGCAAAAGCTTTTAAGTTTAATTCGGTCCCATTTGTTTATTTTTGTTTTTATTCTCACTACTCTAGGACATGGGTCAAAAAAGATCTTGCTGTGATTTATGTCAAAGAGTGTTCTGTCTATGTTTTCTTCTAACAGTTTTATAGTGTCTGGCCTTCCATTTAGGTCTTTAATCCATTTTGAGTTTATTTTTGTGTATGGTGTTAGAAAGTGTTCTAATTTCATTCTTTTACATGTAGCTGTCTAGTTTTCCCAGCACCACTTATTGAAGAGACTGCCTTTCCTCCATTGTATATTCTTACCTCCTTTATTGTAGATTAATTGCCATAAGTGTGCAAGTTTATTTCCGGGCTTTCTACCCTATTCCATTGATGTATGTGTCTGCTTTTGTGCCAGACCCATACTGTTTTGATTACTATAGCATTGTAGTATAGTCTGAAATCAGGGAGTGTGATACCGCCAGCACTGTTTTTCTTTCCCAAGGTTATTTTGGCTATTCGGGTTTTTTGTGTCTCCATATGAATTTAAAAATTTTTTGTTCTAGTTCTGTGAAAAATGCCATTGGTAATTGGATAGGGATTGCACTGAATATGTAGATTGCCTTGGATAGTATAGTCATTTTAACAATATTGATTCTTCCAATCCAAGAACGTGGTATTTCTTTACATCTGTTTGTGTCATCCTCAATTTCTTTCATTAGCATCTTGTAGTTTTTGAATTACAGGTCTTTTGCCTCCTCAGGTAGGTTTATTCCTATGTATCTTATTCTTTTTGATATGATGGCAAATGGAATTGTTTCCGTACAGACTGAAAGTGAGGGGATTCCCATTCCAAACAAATGGAAATCAAAAGAAAGCTGGAGTGGCAATACTTATATCAGACAAAAAAGACTTTAAAATAAAAACTGTTATAAGAGACAAAGCAGGACACTACATAATAATCAAGGGATCAATACAAGAAGATATAACAATTGTAAATATATATGCACCCAACACAGGAGCACCTCAATATATAAGGCAACTTTGAACAGACATAAAAGGAGAAATTGACAGTAACACAAAAATAGTAGGGGCTTTAACACCTCATTATATCAATGGACAGATCATCCAGACAGAAAATTAGTAAGGAAACACAAGTTTTAAATGACAATAGACCAGATAGATTTAATTGATATTTATAGGACATTCCATCCAAAAACGGCAGATTACACTTTCTTCTCAAGTGCACACAAAACAGTCTCCGGTATAGATCACATCTTGGGTCACAAATCAAACCTTGGTAAATTTAAGAAAACTGAAATCATATCAAGCATCCTTTTTGACCACAACACTATGAGATTAGAAATAAATTACAGAGAAGAAGACATAAAAAACATGAACACATGGAGGCTAAACAATATGTTACTGAATAACCAAGAGATCACTGAAGAAATCAAAGAGGAAATCAAAAAACACCTAAAGACAAATTACAATGAAAACATGATGATCCAAAACCTATGGGATGTAGCAAAAGCAATTCTAAGTGGGAAGTTTATAGCAATACAAGCCTACCTCAAGAAACAAGAAATATCTCAAATAAACAATCTAACCTTACACCTAAAGGAACTAGAGAAAGAAGAACAAACAAAACTCAAAGTTAGCAGAAGGAAAGAAATCATAGAGATCAGAGCAGAAATAAATGAAATAGAAACAAAGAAAACAGTAACAAAGATCAATAAAACTAAAAGCTGTTTCTTTGAGAAGATAAACAAAATTGATAAACCATTAGCCAGACTCATCAAGAATAAAAGGGAGAAGACACAAATCAACAGAATTAGAAATGAAAAAGGAGAAGTAAAAACTGACACGGCAGAAATACAAAGCATCCTAAGAGACTACTACAAAAAACTCTATGCCAATAAAATGGACAACCTGGAAGAAGTGGACAAATTCTTAGAATGGTGAAATCTTCCAAGACTGAACCACGAAGAAATAGAAAATATGAACAGACCGATCACAAGTAATGAAATTGAAACTGTGATTAAAAATCTTCCAACAAACAAAAGTCCAGGACCAGATGACTTCACAGGTGAATTCTATCAAACATTTAGAGCAGAGCTAACACCAATCCTTCTCAAACTCTCCCAAAAAATTGCAGGGGAAGGGACACTCCCAAACTCATTAACGAGGCCAACATCACCCTGATACCAAAACCAGACAAAGATACTACAGAAAAAGAAAATTACAGACCAATATCACTGATGAATATAGATGCAAAAATCCTCAACAAAATACTAGCAAACAGAATCTAACAGCACATTAAAAGGATCATACACCATGATTAAGTAGGATTTTTCCCAGGGATGCAAGGATTCTTCAATATACGCAAATCAATCAATATGATACACCACATTAACAAATTGAAGAATAAAAACCATATAATCATTTCAATAGATGCAGAAAAAGATTTTGACTAAATTCAACACCCATTTATGATAAAAACTCTCCAGAAAGTGGGCATAGAGGGAACCTACCTCAACATTATAAAGGCCATATATGACAAACCCATAGCAAGCATCATTCTCAATGGTGAAACACTGAAAGCATTTCCTCTAAGATCAGGAACAAGACAAGGATGTCCACTCTTGCCACTGTGATTCAACATAATTTTGGAAGTCCTAGCCACGGCAATTAGAGAAGAGAAAGAAATAAAAAGAATTCAAATTGGAAAAGAAGAAGTAAAACTGTCATGTTTGCAGATGACATGATACTATACATAGAGAATCCTAAAGATGCCACCGGAAAACTACTAGTGCTAATCAATGAATTTGGTAAAGTTGCAGAATACAAAATTAATGCACAGAGATCTCTTGCATTCCTATACACTAACAATGAAAAATAAGAAAGAGAAATTAAGGAAACAATCCCATTCACCACTGCAGCAATTAGAATAAAATACCTAGGAATAAACCTACCTAGGGAGAGAAAGATCTGTATGCAGAAAACTATAAGACACTGATGAAAGAAATTAAAGATGATACCAACAGGTGGAGAGATATACCATGTTCTTGGATTGGAAGAATCAATATTGTAAAAATGACTATATTACCCGAAGCAATCTAGATTCAATGCAATCCCTATCAAATTACCAATGGCATCTTTTACAGAACTAGAACAAAAAATCTTAAAATTTGTATGGAGACAAAAAAGACCCCAAGTAGCCAAAGCAATCTTGAGGGAAAAAAATGGAGCTCAAGGAATCACAGTCCCTGACTTCAGACTATACTACGAAGCTACAGTAATCAAGACAATATGGTACTGGCAAAAACCAGAAATATAGATCAATGGAACTGGATAGAAAACCCAGAGATAAACCCATGCAACTATGGTCAACTAATCTATGACAAAGGGGGCAAGGATATACAATGGAGTAAAGACAGTCTCTTCAGTAAGTGATGCTGGGAAAACTAGACAGCTACATGTAAAAGAATGGAATTAGGACACTCCCTAACACCATACACAAAAATAAACTCAAAATGGATTAAAGATCTAAATGTAAAACCGGACACTATAAAACTCTTATAGGAAAACATAGGAAGAGCACTCTTTGACATAAATCACGGCAAGATTTTTTTTGACCCACCTCCTAGAGTAATGAAAATAAAAACAAAAATAAACAAATGGGACCTAATGAAACTTCAAAGCTTTTGCACAGCAAAGGGAAATATAAACAAGATGAAAAGACAACCCTCAGAATGGGAGAAAATATTTGTAAACGAATCAACAGACAAAGGATTAATCTCCAAAATATATAAACAGCTCATGCAGCTCAATATTAAAAAAAAAACAATCAAAATATGGGCAGAAAACTTGTATAGACATTTTTTCAAAGAAGACATACAGATGGCCAACCAACGTATGAAAAGCTGCTCAACATCATTAATTATTAGAGAAATGCAAACCAAAACTACAATGAGGTATCACCTCACACCAGTTAGAATGAGCATCATCAGAAAATCTACAAACAACAAATGCTGGTGAGGGTGTGGACAAAAGGGAATACTCTTGCACTGTTAGTGGGAATGTAAATTGATGAAGCCACTATGGAGAACAGTATGGAGATTCCTTAAAAAACTAAAAATAGAATTACCACATGACCCAGCAATCCCACTACTGGGCATATACCCAGAGAAAGCCATAATTCAAAAAGACACATGCACCCCAATGTTCATTGCAGCGCTATTTACAATCACCAGGTCACGGAAGCAACCTAAATGCCCACTGACAGACAAATGGATAAAGAAGATGTGGCACATATATACAATGGAATATTACTCAGCCTTAAAAGGGAACGAAATTGGGTCATTTGTAGATATGTGGATGGACCTTGAGACTGTCATACAGAGTGAAATAAGTCAGAAAGAGAAAAACAAATATCATATATCAACACATATATGTGGAACCTAGACAAGTGGTATAAATGAATCAGTTTGCAAGGCAGGATAGAGACACAGATGTAGAGAACAAACATATGGACACCAAGGGAGGAAAGTGGGTGGAGGGAGGTTGGTGGTGGGGTGAATTGGGAGATTGAAATTGACATATATACACTAATATGTATAAAATAGGTAACTAATAAGAACCTGCTGTATAAAATAAAAATAAAATTAAATTAAAATAAAACCACATTAGACCATATGGACTTAATTGATAGCTAAAGAGCATTCCTTCCAAAAGCAGCAGAATACACATTCTTTTCAAGTGCTCAAGGAATATTCTGCAGGATAGATCACATGCTGGGCCACAAAGCAAGCCTCAGTAAGTTAAAGAAAATTGAAATCATATCAAGTGTCTTTTCCAACCACAGTGCTATAAGGCTACAAATCAAAAAGACAAAAACTGCAAAAAACACCAACACATGGAGGCTAAACAATATGCTACTAAACAACCAATGGATCACTGAAGAAATCAAATGAGAAATCAAAAAATACCTAGAGACAAATGAAAATGAAAACGCAACAATCCAAAACCTATGGGATGCAGCAAAAGCAGTTATAAGAGGGAAGTTTATAGTGATTCAAGCTCATCAGGAAACAAGAAAAATCTCAAATAAACAACCTAGCCTTACAAAAGTAACTAGAAAAAGAAGAACAAACAAAACCCAAAGTTAGTACAAGGAAAGAAATCATAAAGATCAGAGAAGAAATAAAATAGAGACTAAAAAAATCATAGGAAAGATCAATGAAACTAGAAGCTGGTTCTTTGAAAAGATAAAGAAAATTGATAAACCTTTAGCCAGACTCATCAAAAAAACAGGGAGAGGGCCCAAATCAATAAAATCAGAAATGAAAAAGGAAGCTACAACAGACACCACTGAAATAGAAAGGATCATAAAAGACTACTACAAGCAAGTATATGCCAATAAAATGGACAACCTAGAAGAAATGAACAAATTCTTAGAAAGGTACAATTTCCCAAGACTGAGCCAGGAAGAAATAGAAAATATGAACAGACCAATTACCAGTAACAAAATTGAATCAGTAAAAAAAAAAAAAAAAAACTCGCCAAAATAAAAGTCCAGGACCAGATGGCTTCACAGGTGAATTCTACCAAACATTTAGAGAAAAGTTAACACCTAACATTCTGTAACTATTCCAAAAAATTGCAGAGGATGGAACACTTCCAAACTCATTCTATGAGACCACCATCACCCTGATACCAAAACCAGATATCACAATAAAGAAAAATTGCAGCCCAATATCACTGATGAACATAGATACAAAAATCCTCAACAAAATACTCACAAACCAAATTCAGCAATACATTAAAAAGATCACACACCACAATCAAGTGGGATTTATCCAAGGGATGCAAGCATTTTTCAGTATCTGCAAATCAATCAATGTGATACACTACATTAACAAATTGAAGAATAAAACTCATATGATTATCTCAATAGATGCAGAAAAAGGTTCTGATAAAATTTGACATCAATTTATGATTAAAAAAAAAAACTCTCTAGAAAGTGGGCCGAGAGGGGACATACCTCAGCAAAATAAAGCCCATATATGGCAAACCCACAGCTAACATCACTCTCAATGGTGAAAAGTTGAAAGCATTTCCTCTAAGATCAGGAACAAGACAAGGATGCCCACTCTTGCCACTTTCATTCAACATAGTTTTGGAAGTCCTAGCTACAGCAATCAGAGAAGAAAAAGAAATAAATGGTGTCCAAATTGAGAAGGAAGAAGTAAAACTGTCACTGTTTGCAGATGACATGATAGTATACATAGAAAATCCTACAGACACTACCAGAAAACTACTAGAGGTCATTAATGAATTCGCTAAAGTTGCAGGATACAAGATTAATACACAGAAATATGTTGCATTTCTATACACTAACAAAGAAATATCAGAAAATGAAATTAAGGAAATGGTTTGCATTTTAAATTAAAGCATCAGATCTTTCTAGGCAATTATTATATCTGTTCTAATTTGCATTGATCCGCTTATATGTACAATCTCTAAGGCATCCCTGAAATCACTGACCTTTTATGTTTTGCCAGCTTTTAGTCATTCCATTCCAATTCTCATTCTTAATAAATGAGATACATTTCCATCTCAACCTGTGTCTTAGCACCACTGGAATCTTTTTCTGTAGGAATAATGTATTTAAATGGAAACTTGAAAGAAATACAATCTGTAATTGAAACAACTGCAATCTGTAATTCTGATTTTCATTCTGTCCTGTGAATATGGGGCAGGCTAACCAGACTGAATTAGAACCACTTCTCTGGTTAAGTCCAGTAGCCCCCTGTAACCTGGAGACAGGGCTTCAGTTCTATGAATAACTAGGAAATAGAGTAAGTCTGAAGTATGTGTTTAAGTTCTAGGAAGTGGGTGAGTAGTGTCTATGTCAATTAGTTGGAGGTGTAAGAGGAAAGAAGGGGAGTAGTCAGTAGAATGACTACAGGATGCAAAATCAGAATGACTGCTTTATGAACAAATATTAATAGCAGGAAATCTTATTAAAATTTTATACATTTGTTTTTCTTACTACTTATTTTTACTAGATGTGACAAATGGTTAAGTATATCTTATAGTCTATACTTGTAGAAAGCCTATTTTTATACACAGATAGATATATTTTTATGTCTGCATATAAGATATTTTCATATATTTTATATGCAGAATGGTGTTCAAAAAAAAGCACTGGAATTATAAAAACCTATATGAAAATTTCAGCTCTTCTCTTTCCCAGTTGTACATAGGCTTGGTCAACTCATATAACTCACATAACCTCTCTGAGCTTTAGTTTTCACAGTTGTAAAATGGACATAATACCAAGTTTCTCACAGGTGTATAGAATAACATGACATAGCAAGTGAAAACACTAAGCCCTGTACTGGACACTTTGGGATTTGTGATTTTTTGGTATTATCTCTTGAATTGTTTGCCATGGTTTGTTTGTTGTTTATTATAAATTTAGAAATTTTGAATAGACATTTAAAGAGTACTTTCTCTTACATTATACTTTCTCACAACCCAGAATTGACTACTGGGTTAATTAAGATCTGATCATATTTACTTTAATCCTTTTTTATTAAAAAAAAAAGTATATATACATGCACACATATGATAAAATTAGAATCCCTCTGGCCACCAGTGCTAATCCCATTTACACCCTTTGCCCATCTGTTGATTTATTTATTCAACACACATTTATGGAGTGCCTACTATGTGCTAGGTACAGTGCTAGTTGCCAGGGTCAGTATTCATGATGAACCAGACTAAAAAAATCTTCCCTTTACTCCAGCTACAGTGACTTTCAGCCTTCTTGACCATACCAGGCAAAATTCTGCATCACAGCCCTTATTCTGGCTATTCCATAATCCTGGAATGTGCACCCTCCACAAAGCCAGGTAGATGGCCATTTTATCTTCTTTAGGGCTTTTTTGAAATTTCACTTTCTCAGTAAGACCTTCCAAGGCCATATTGTGTGAATTACGTTCTTCTTGCATATCATACATATAAACTATATCTATCTCTGCTTTATTTTTCTCCATAGTGCTTCTCACCATCTAACACTGTATTTTATTATCTTGTTATTATCTGTTTCCCCTACTAAAATATGGCATCCAAGACTGCAGAGATTTTGGTCTGCTTTATTCATTGCTCTACCTTCAGTGCCTAGCACAGTGCCCTCAAAAATTATTTGTCCAATCAATGAATAAGAGATTAAAAATTAGAGCAGCTTATTTTCCTCTCAAAGTTTAATGATTGAAGTGACTTAATGAAAGAAAAGTGTAATTTATGTGATTTTCAAAATTGCTGATACATAAAAAGATATCATCCCCATCTTCCAGCTTCTATAGAAAAAGTAGAATACTTATTTTCGAAATATGCATGGAATAGCTTTCATAATGCCAAGGTTAGATAACTTATAACTAACATATTTTGAAACTGATGAAAATTACTCCAAAATTAGCTTTTGGACAATTTATGCTGCTCTGTTGATTTATCCCTTGATTTGAAATTATGGTGAATCAAATTTCTGCTGACCCCAGAGGAAATTTTACATCCAGCCTTCACTTTAGCCTCTGGAAATGTACTTAGTTGGCACAGTACAGCAGGGGTCTCCAGCCAGTACTGGTCTGAGGCCTGTTAGGAGCCGGGCCGCACAGCAGGAGGTGAGTGGCGGGCGAGCAAGGAAAGCTTCATCTGTCGCTGCCCATCATTCCTTATCGCGCGCCTTACCACCTAAAACATTGCTTGCATCCCCCCCATCGCCTGCATTACCGCCTGAACCATCCCACCCACCCCCCACATCCATGGAAAAACTGTCTTCCAAAAAACCAGTCTCTGGTGCCAAAAAGGTTGGGGACCGTTGCACAGGACTCCATCCTTTCACTAACCCCAGTGAAAGAATAATTCAAGGGCATAAGCAACATTGTTCAATAAAAATTGTCTAGCTCCTACTTATTTCTAAGTACTTTAGTAAATCTAAGAGTTGTATTTCAACACATTTTTTGAGGCAGAGTGATAAGATGGAAATGAAATGGGCTTTGGAATAAGACAGTTCAAATACTGGCAGTGTAACTTTAGACACAAATTACTTAGGCTCCCAAAGTCTCCACTTTCACATCACTTACACTTACAATATTGTCTGTCTTGTATGTTGGTTGTCTAGATTAAATAAGATACTGTATCAGTCAGGGCAGACCAGGTTAGGCTGCAATAATAAACAGTCCCACAAATCTCAGCTTAAAATAACAAAGGTTTATTTTTCTCTTGAGCTACAGTAGCTGTGGGTCTGCTCCCATGCAGCCATTCCTCCTCCCTTTACTCAGGAGCACAGACTGATGGAGCACTGCCACCTGTCACATTGTAGGTGGCCATGGCAGAGGGACAGGAGAGCTCTGGGTTATCTCACATGGGCAATTACATGCTAAGTTCCAAATTGCCACACGTTCTTTCCAATCACAGTTCGTTAGCTGGGACTGGTCACATGGTGACACCAACAAAAGTGTCTAGGAGGTCGCCACCAACAAAGGGGTCTAGGAGGTATCATGCTACCGGCACCCAAAATGTGGGCACCTGCATGTTTACTAAGCAACATCAGTGATGACCACAGACATTCCATGTAAAGTGTCTAGCATAGCATCCACTTCACATTCATCCCTTTCCTCTCTCTAGCCTACTCCCCATATGCGTTCTTGTTTATAAAATGGAAAGATCTATATCTCAGAAACATTATCCTTGAATTCCCAAACTGTGCTCAGTACAATACTTAAACCAGAAAATGCTCCATGAAAAAAAAGTTATGTGATAAAATTAATTTGAGAAACACCACATACTACATCCCTTTCAGAAATTCTCAGTGCACAGTAGCTTTATAAAAGTTCAGAGATGGGCTTCCCTGGTGGCGTAGTGGTTGAGAGTGTGCCTGCCGATGCAGGGGACACAGGTTCGTGCCCCAGTCCAGGAAGATCCCACATGCCGCGGAGCCGCTGGGCTTGTGAGCCATGGCCGCTGAGCCTGCGTGTCTGGAGCCTGTGCTCTGCAACAGGAGAGGCCACAACAGTGAGAGGCCCGCGTACGCAAAAAAAAAAAAAAAGTTCAGAGATGTGGCAAAGATAACTGTTTAATTCTGTTTAACCCAAAGTTTAACAAACTTATTTAATCACCCAAAAGATTCATAGAATAGCTATTAATTACTTGTGGAACACCCATCGAATACTTCCTGGAAAATGTTGCTCCAATGAATTTAAGACTGCACTGAATTTCCAGCTGGCAACGAAAAGGGTCTTAGCATTTAAAAACAAAATGTTTGCTACTCTGGAATGTTACTTACCCTGGAATTTATTACAGAGTGTCCTAGTATAGTTAGTTGTTTTAAAATAGTTATCTATCAATATATAAGTAAAAGAATGTTAATTACTTTATTCAACAAATATTTCTTGAGAGTTTAATTCTACCAGCAGTACTGTTAAAACCAACACTACGATTCCTATTTATTGAACACCTCCTCTGTGCCAAGTTGATGTTAGATCCTAGAGATACCATATTGAACAAGGCAGACACGGTCCTTGCCTTGATGGAGGTCATAGTTTAGACAGGGAATATCAATCAGTGCTGTTCTAAGACTTTGCATGTGTTAATTCATTTAATTCTCATAACAACCCTTAAAGCTGGCATGAGTACTGGCCTCATTTTACAGATGCAGAAAAGAGAGGTTGCACAGCTAGAAAAATATTTAACATTCCAGGCTTGATTAAATAAATTGTAAAGCATCCATACCGTGGAGTACTTTGGAACCATTAAAAATTCTGTTACAGAAGATTATTCATGGCATGGGAAACACTCCTTACTATGATTTTGATGGCAAAAGGAGAGTCCTGTTTTTATTAAAAGTAAAATATTCCTATGTAATATTAACAAAAGGATTACAGATGATATTGTTTTTGTAACAGTGAATTTGTAATATAATTATTTTGTAAAAAGATAATACATTTTTTATGAGAAAAAAAAATCCGATAACTTAACTTTTCTTTGGCGCTTGGACCGCAGCCGTGAGAATGTCAGGCCTCAAAAGAGGCTCGCCTCCAGCGTCCTCCGCTGTGTCGAGAAGGCCTGGCTGGACTCTGAGAAGACTAATGAAATAGCCACTGCCGGCTCCCGTTGGCAGATCCAGAGCCGATCACAAGCCGCAAGCTTGTGACTGTCCTCTCCCGGGCTGGATGCCGGAAAAGGGCAGGCACACGGGTACAGGTAAGCACAGGGCGTTCGAATGTCCAAGAAGGCAACCTGGACGAAGGGGATGAGAACTCTTTGCCCACTACTCAGAGAACACCGCGGGTCTAAGACGAGCGACCACTGCCTGCATCACAGCGGGTACCTGCAAGCAAAGGAGAGCGTGTCCCAGAGAGGGCGGATTCTCACGGAACACATCAGAGCTGCAGACGGACAACGCCCGCAGGGATCCTGGCTGACAGGGCCGAGAGCTCAGGGCGAACACGGGAAGCAAGTCAGCGCCCTGGGGAGCTGCTCCCGGCCAAGGCCAAGCTCCTGGAGGCCGGCCAGGAGGCAGAGACCACGAAATAAAGCTTCCCCCCTTCCTCTCCTTGGCCTCAGCAGTTGTGAAGACCAGCCACTCAGTAAAACAAGTCTTCTCTGCCATTAAAAAAAAAAAAAAAAGATAGATAATAGTAATAAGCCAAAGAAACATGTGTTGTAGTTTTAACCAGGAATGTGTTACTTGGTTATGCACCAGTTATCTTGTCTGAACGCACCAGCATGGTATATGTAAGTGTAAAGTTTTTTTAAAAAAAAATTTCGGCCTTCCCTGGTGGCACAGTGGTTGAGAGTCTGCCTGCCGATGCAGGGGACACGGGTTCGTGCCCCGGTCCGGGAAGATTCCACATGCCACGGAGCGGCTGGGCCCGTGAGCCATGGCCGCTGAGCCTGCGCATCTGGAGCCTGTGCTCCGCAATGGGAGAGGCCACAACAGTGAGAGGCCCGCGTACCCCAAAAACAAAAAACAAAAACCAAAAGTCAACAACAACAACAAAAAATTTCGATACTGCTTACTGTGAAAACTGGAATCCCCATGGATGGGTCAGCTTCCTACCTAGAGGGTGTACACTGCCACCCAAGGTTGACGTGACGTTGGCCCGAGTGTTGTGTTGCACTTAGTAAAGATTTAATACTAGATTTCTCCTTACAGTAGAAACTTACCCCACTCCTTCAGATCAAAAGGAGGAAAGCTTTTGTCTTAATTTAAGAAAAATTCAAATGTTTTATATGTCCAAATTGATAATAAATATTTATTCTAAACAGAAAATTGAGTGACAAAATACTGACTGAAAGAATTGAGAACAGATTGAATAAATACATGAGTGATTTAGCTGAGCATATTTGCAAGTAAATGATGTGAGTAAATGGCTGCTTTGGAAATATTTGGGATCCTTACAATGTTGTCTCGAGTAATTTAAATATTCTCTCTTGTAATCTTGGTGCACTCCTAATTTTCTTAAATTGTTGTGGAATTAAGTCTCAACCCATCTCTGTCAGCCGTGTCACAGAATATAACTTATTAAGTTAATTTTTTAGCAAATTACTTATGAATTAATGAGGTTTTAGATATATTGGTATATAATTTATAGCTAGTATATAATCTGTCTCTAATAGTGACAATGGAATAAGCCAAATGAGTGTGTGGCCAATTGTTAACTCAACCTGTGTAGGACAAAATTAAGAATAAAGGAAGTAGGGATTTAACACCATGGGAGAAGCTAAAAGATGGGGTTCTTTTATTTTTTCCCTTTCCCACCTCTATGATAGATTATTTTTCTGCTGATGTGAAAATTATATATTCTATATGTCTAACTTACGAAGACCTATACTTACCAACATTTGTATTTTCTCTCTAAGACAAGGACTTTAGAACTCTCTCAGCTCCCTCTTTCATTCACCTGCTCCTGCAACCAAACTGCACACACATTCTTGGTTGCAGTTACATGCAATTTTAGTTCCGCATCACCATACACACACACATACATCACACACACACACACACACACACACAGGCATATTATTCTTATAAATTACTTAATAAGTTCTTTACTCAGCTCTTATTTCCATATATCTCATTGTGACTGCCTAAATGTATTTCCATTTTTCTTAGAATATTCCCTCTAATAGTCTTTTCAAAGTTGGCTTTTGGATACAAACCCTCTGAGCCTTGAATGCCCGACACCATCATTCTTGCTCCATCATATTTAAATAATAGTTTTGCTGGATACAAAGTTCTACTTTTCCAATTCTTTTACTTGTTTTACTCCAACACCTTGAAACATTACTTCATTATCTTCTTGCATCCAATGTTATTGTGGAGAAGTCTGAGGTCAATCAAATATTGTTCTTTTGAAGGTTTTCTATTTTTTCTTTCTGGAATCATTTATAATTTCTCTCACTCTCCGATCTTAAGCTTTATCATAATGTGCCTAGCTATAGATTTTTTCTCATCCATTTTGTTTAGCCCTCTGTGAGCTCCTTCAATCAGAGATGTTTCACCTTTCTTTCATTCTGGAATATTTGCAATCTTTTCTTCAAATATTACCTTCAGGCTTCCCTGGTGGCGCAGTGGTTGAGAGTCCGCCTGCCGATGCCGGGGACACGGGTTCGTGCCCCGGTCCGGGAAGATCCCACATGCCGCAGAGCGGCTGGGCCTGTGAGCCATGGCCGCTGAGCCTGCGTGTCCGGAGCCTGTGCTCCGCAACGGGAGAGGCCACAACAGTGAGAGGCCCGCGTACTGAAAAAAAACAAAAAACAAAACATTACCTTCTTTCCACTCAATTGTTTTTCTCTCCCAGGACTCCTATTAGTTGAATGATGACATGTGTGCTTCTCTCCTACATCTCCTACAAATTGTTCTTTTATATATCCTATATCTTAATGATGATAATAGCTTATTGTATATAGTATTGGCTAGGTACCAAAGACTCTTCTGTGCACTTTGCATATATTAGCTCATTTAATCCTCACTATAAATGTATAGAGTAGGTACTATTAATATATCCATTTTACAGATGGTAAAATGGTTGCCGGGAGTTAAGTCGCTTAAGTTAAGTGACTTGCTTAGAGTCATTCAGCTGGTAAGTGGCAGAGCTAAGATTTGAGCCACACTTGTCACATGATTTCCCTTTATTTATTCCTGGTGTTGCTGGTGGAGTTCTTTGACCTGTTTTTTCACCTCCTTGTTAATTTATTGGTTGTTTCTATTCTGCTATTTATTTTAAATCATGTATTTCATACTCAGCTTTTTCTTCTTTATTTTCCTTTATAACTACTAGTTCTTATTTCATGTTACCACTAGCTTTCTTCTTTCTTAGAGAACATGTATTATGCTTATCTTAAATTTGTAATCTATTTCTTAATGAAATAAGATCAAACGTTATCCACTATATCTTGTTTAGTTGTTTTGTAGCTGTTGGGCTCCTCAGTTATCTAGCGTTCCCCGTAAGCTCACAGTCACATTCACAGTCTTCATTAGTAATATGAACTTGGGTTGGAGGGGAGAGCCCAGTCCCTGTATTGTACCCTTCCTGGTGAGTTTAAGGAGTTGAGAGCTGGGCATAGACCAGAGTCTCCTAATGTTTTGGTTATACACACCCAGTGCTCTCTGAGTGAAGGAGGAAGAAGGGATAACTCCAGGACCTGCTGTTATCTACTCTTCACCACCACCAGCACCATCCTGGTGTGACCCTCCCACTCACTGCCCTGGTGGTCCTGCCATTTTGCTGCCTCACAGTATCAAAGCAGAAGGTACTCTTCCACCCAATAGCATTTGAGGAAATGAAATGATATCAAACATACTCTTCCCAAGACTTCAAGTATGCTGCATCTGGGTTGCTGTTTTTTTTTTTTTCCCAAAACAGTTTCTGTCTTTCCAGGGTTTCTCACATTTTTATTTTTATAGATCCTCTCTTTTGCTATGATGACATTTCCAGGGTTTGGTCCTGGGAAAGTGCCTGCAGCCAATCAAGTTAACCATCTTATGAGGAATCAGAAGGCCTGAATTAAGTCATCAATTAAAAACAGAAAAAGGAAAATAAATGTTCTCTATATAATAGAAATACTCAGATTCCATTATGTCAATGAAGATTACCCTTCAAATTTATTTAATCAAATAAGTTTATTTTGTAATTTATTGTTCATGGTATATACCAGCCTATAGGAAGATCCCAAGGCTTCCTTCTTCATGGCTCCATCCCTTTTGAGGAAGTTTAATGATTAAAGTAAATGGTTTATAAATGGAGCTGAGCTCCTGTAGCCATTTCTGTTACTCTTTCTTTGAATTCTCTTTCCCCAGTTATGTAACTGGGATATCCTGGAGGACCAGGCAGTTGACATGGTGGGGTTCCAAGTGATAAAAGGCATGGAGCTGCCAGTTCTGGCCTGACTACTAGTCCAGGAATCCAGGATTTCAGCTAGAATGACAGGAGTATGAGATTTACCTGCTCACCTACTTTAAACACAAGATAGGAGACTGGGGATAAAGTCTGGTTTGTAATAACGAGTGTGCAACTGTCTATGGTTACCTCTGTGTTAAGAAAGTCTTTGGAACTTTTAGCACAGGGGGATCAGCTTGGTGCTTTGTGACCACCTAGAGGGGTGGGATAGGGAGGGTGGGAGGGAGATGCAAGAGGGAGGAGATATGGGGATATATGTATATGTATAGCTGATTCACTTTGTTATAAAGCAGAATCTAACACACCATTGTAAAGCAATTATACTTCAATAAAGATGTTAAAAAAATTGTAAAAATTTAAAAAAGAAAGTCTTTGGAACTTCATGTTCATTGCAATGGTCACAGCAGCTATAGTTGTCTGGCCGTGAATTTGGGCTTGTGATCCTAGCCCCAACAAACTGACCTGACAAACATAGGCTATATTAGGTTGCCATTTTGTTATTAATTTTGAAGACGTTAGAAGCAGGATGTGGAAAATGACTAAATTTGAGGGAAATGATTCTGTTTTCCCCCTTTATTAAAAAATTCATAAGCAGCAAAAGCAAAAACAACAAAAGCAAAAAAAACACAAACCCACAAATGGGACTATATCAAACTAAAAACATCTGCACAGCGAAAGAAACCATCAACAAAATGAAAAGGCAACCTATTGAATGGGAGAAGATATCTGCAAAATGATGCAAAATGAAGATATCTGCAAAAGATGGCAAAATCATATATCTGATAAGGGGCTAATACCCAAAATATATGAAGAACTCATAAACTAAATAGCAAAGAAAAAAAATCCAATTTGCTGATGATCTGAATAGACATTTTTCCAAAGAAGACATACAGACGACCAACAGGTACATGAAAAGATGCTGAATGTCATTAGTCATCAGAGAAATGCAAATCAAAACCACGAGTGGGGAGTGGTCAAGGTGGCAGAGTTGGAAGACCCTGAGCTCACTTCCTCTATGAGCACACCAAATTTACAATTGTTTACAGAACAACTGTCTATGAAAAGACTGAAATCTATCAGAAAATATCTTCTTCTACAACTAAAGATATAAAGAAGGAACTGAGAGACAGGTAGAAGGGACAGTGTTGTGATATAGTGCCCCTGGGTGGGGCAGGGGGCTACCGCAATTACAGTTTCAGAGGTTCTCCCAAAGAAGTGAGAGGTTCGAGCCCCATGTTGGGCTCCCCAGACCAGAAGTCCTCCATCGGGGAGACAAACCCCCAGAGTATTTGGCCTTGAAGGCCAGCAGGGCTTACTTTTGGGAGACCCAGAGGACCGAGGGAAATAGAGACTCCACTCTTAAAGGGTGTACACAAAATCTCACATGCTCCAGGACCCACAGAAGAAGGTCAGACCCACCTGCTGATCTTGGAGAGCCTCCTGGAGAGGCAGGAGGCAACTGGAGCTCAGCCTGGGGACACAGACATTGGTGGCAGCCATTTTGGGGAGCTTGTTCTACCACATAGACACTGCTACTGGCAAGTGCCATTTTGGAATCCTCTATCTAGCTTACTAGCACCGGGACCCAGCCCCACCCACCAGCAAGCCAATACCAGTTCTAAGACACCTTAGGCCCCTCAACCAGCCACCTTAGGATCTGGCCCACTCACCAGCTGGTCAAAAACAAGCTTTGGGAAAACCCAGACCCTACAGTGAGCTGTGTCAGAAACCTGTTCTGCCCACCAGCAGGCCAACAGCCAGGGCACTGCAACCAGAGATTTTGGGACCTGGCACCACTCATCAGTAAACCAGCACTAGCCTTAGGACCCCTTGGGCCTTGGATCCACCAACCAGTGGACTGACACAAGCTCTGGGAACCCTGGGTCCTATATCCAGAGACCCCAGGATACAGCTCTGCCTGCCAGTGGTCCAGCACTAGTGCCAGGACCTGGCTTCAAACACCAGTGGGCGGGCACCAGACCCAGGATCCCCTGGGCCACAGGTCCACCCAACAGTGGACAGATAAAAGCCCTTAGACCACTGCAACCTCACAGCCTGCCTTGTTAGGACTCAGCCAGTCAACCAATAGGCCTGCACCAGTTCCAGGACCCCCATGCCCTGGCCCGGCCCAATATCAGGCCAATATCAGCTCTGGGACACACTGGACCCATCAGCCAGCAGCCCTGGGATCTGGACTCATCTACCAGTGGGCTGACACCAGCTTCAGGATCCCCAGGGCACTGCAATCAGAGACCCCAAGACATGGCTCCACCCACCAGTGAGCAAGCACTAGCCACACGATCCCCTGGGTCCTGACTCTGCTTACCAGCAGGCCAACACTATCTCCAAGACACATTAGACCTATAAGCCAGCTGTCCCAGGAGGAGGTCAACAGTAGATCTGGGACCCCCAGTCCCACAACCACCTACCCCAGAAGCTCACTCCCCCCACCAGTGGGCCTTCACTGGCCCCAAGAAACCCCAGGTCTACAGAGCCAGCCGCTTCATGACCTGGCCTCACCAACCAGTGGCCAGCAGCCCCCACATAAAATAGGACCTGGCAACCAACTGGACCAGGGGCCAGCCACACGTTCCAGACTTCCCACAGCTGTGAGCCCACCACAACAGAAGGACCCATGAAGCCAACATAGAGGGAAACACTAGAGCATATAGCTCTGGTGACCAGAGGGGAGTACACTGCTGGATACATAGGATGTCTTCTACAAAAGTACACTTCTCCAAGACTGGGAAACTTAACCAACCTACCAGATACATGGAAATAAAAACACCAACTTAGGCAAAATGAGGTGACAGAGGAGTATGCTCAAAACAAAGGTACAAGATAAAATCCCAGAAGAAGAGCTAAATTAAGTGGAGATAGGCAGTCTCCTGATACCTGACAGGGAGTTCAAGGTAATGATCATAAAGATGTTCAAAGAACTCAGGAGAAGGTTGGATGAATAGAGTGAGAAGTTAGAAGTTTTTAACAAAGAGTTTAAAACTATGAAGAAGAACCAAACTGAGATGAAGAATACAATAACTGAAATGAAAATACACTAGAAGGAGTCAACAGTACATTAAATGATACAGAGAAACAGGTCAGTGATCTGGAAGACAGGGCAGTGGAAATCACTGAAGCTGAACAGAAAAAGAAAAAAGAATAAAAAGAAGTGAGGACAGTTTAAGAGACCTTTGGGACAACATCAAGCATACCAACATTTTCATCATAGTGGTCCTAGAAGGAGAAAAGAGAGAGAAAAGGGCAGAGACTATATTTGAATATATAATAGCTGAAAACATCCCTAACATGGGAAAGGAAACAGACCTCCAGGTCCAGGAAGAACAGAGAATTCCAAACAGGATCAACCCAAAGAGAATAACACCAAGACACATTGTACTTAAGATGGCAATAATAATAATAATGATAATAATAATAATAAAATAGAGAATACTAAAAGCAGCAAGGGAAAAGCAACAAGTTATGTACAAGGGAACTCCAGAAGGCTGTCAGCTGACTTTTCAGCAGAAATCTGCAGGAGAGAGGGAGTAGCATTATATATTTAAAGTGGTAAAAGAGAAACACTTACAACCAAGAATACTCTATCCAGCAAGGATTTCATTCAGATTTGATAGTGAGAACAAAAGTTCTACAGACAAGTCAAAGCAGAAAGAGTTCAGCATCACCAAATCAGCTTTACAAGAAAGATTAAAGACACGTCCCTAAGGAAAAGAAAAGGCATAATTTGAAACATGAAAATTAAAAAAGGAAAAAAATCATTAGTAAAGGCAAAATACAGTAAAGGTAGTAAGCCACACACAAAGCAAGTAGGAAGGTTAAGAGAGAAAAGTAGTAAAATTTTCTATATCTACAATAAGCAGATACACACAAAAAAAGATGTAAGATATGATGTGAAAACAGTGAACATGGGGAGAGGAGAGTAAAAATGCAGAATGGTTAAAATGTATTTGAAATTAAAAGATCAGCAAATTAAAATAGTCATAGCTATATTTATAGATATAGATATAGAGCAATATATATAGATTGCTATATATAAACCTCATGGTATCCACAAACCAAAAATCTATAATTGATATAGACACAAAAAGATAAAGGAATGTAAACAATGCTAGAGACAGTCATTAAACCTCAAGGGAAGAGAATAAAAGAAGAAAGGAACAAAAAGAAACTACAAAAAAAACCCCAAACAGTGAACAAAATGGCAATAAGTACATACCTATCAATATTTACTTTAAATGTAAATGGACAAAATGCTCCAACCAAATGAAATAGAGTAGCTGAATGGATACAAAAATAAGACACATATATGTGCTGCTTAGAGACTCACTTCAGATCTGAACACACACACGGACTTAAAGTGAGGGGATGGAAAAAGGTATTTCATGCAAATGGAAATCAAAAGAAAGCTGTATGTCAGACAAAATAGACTTGAAAACAAAGGCTGTAACAAGAGACAAAGAAGGACAATATATAATGATCAAGGGATCAATCCAAGAAGAATATATATGCACCCAACATAGGAGCATCTAAATACATAAAGTAAATATTAAGAGAACTAAAGGGAGAAGTTGACAGTAATACAATAATAGTAGGGGACCTTAACAGCCAACTTATATCAATGGACAGATCATCCAGATACAAAAATCAGTAAGGAAACACTGGCTTTAAATGACACATTTGAGCAGATAGACTTAATAGATAAATATAGAACATTCCATCTGAAAGCAGTAGAATACATATTTTTTCAAGTGCATATGGAACATTCTCCAGGAGATATCACATGCTAGGCCACAAAACAAGTCTCAATAAATTTTAAAAAACTGAAATCATATCAAGCATCTTTTCTTTTTTTTTCTTAACATCTTTATTGCAATATAATTGCTTTACAATAATATGTTAGTTTCTGCTTTATAACAAAACAAATCAGTTATACATATACATATGTTCCCATATCTCTTCCCTCTTGCATCTCCCTCCCTCCCACCCTCCCTATCCCACCCCTCTAGGTGGTCACAAAGCACCGAGCTGATCTCCCTGTGCTATGCGGCTGCTTCCCACGAGCTATCTACTTTACGTTTGGTAGTGAATATATGTCCATGCCACTCTCTCACTTTGTCCCAGCTTACCCTTCCCCCTCCCCATATCCTCAAGTCCATTCTCTAGGTCTGTGTCTTTATTCCCATCTTACCCCTAGGTTCTTCATGACCTTTTTTTTTAGATTCCATATATATGTGTTAGCATATGGTATTTGTTTTTCTCTTTCTGACTTACTTCTCTCTGTATGAAAGACTCTAGGCCCATCCATCTCACTACAAATATCTCAATTTCGTTCCTTTTTAAGGCTGAGTAATATTCAATTGTATATATGTGCCACATCTTCTTTATCCATTCATCTGTTGATGGACACTTAGGTTGCTTCCATGTCCTGGCTATTGTAAATGGAGCTGCAATGAACATTTTGGTACATGACTTTTTTTGAATTATGGTTTTCTCAGGGTGTATGCCCAGTACTGGGATTGCTGGGTCACATGGTAGTTCTATTTTCAGTTTTATAAGGAACCTCCATACTGTTTTCCATAGTGGCTGTATCAATTTACATTCCCACCAACAGTGCAAGAGGGATCTCTTTTCTCCACACTCTCTCCAGCATTTATTATTTCTAGATTTTTTGATGATGGCCATTCTGACCAGTGTGAGATGATATCTCATTGTAGTTTTGATTTGCATTTCTCTATTTATTAATGACGTTGAGCATTCTTTCATGTGTTTCTTGGCAATCTGTATATCTTCTTTGGATAAATGTATATTTAGATCTTCTGCCCATTTTAGGATTGGGTTGTTTGTTTTTTGGTTATTGAGCTGCAAGAGCTGCTTGTAAATCTTGGAGATTAATCCTTTGTCAGTTGCTTCATTAGCAAATATTTTCTCCCATTCTGAGGGTTGTCTTTTGGTCTTGTTTATGGTTTCATTTTCTGTGAAAAAGCTTTGAAGTTTCATTAGGTCCCACTTGTTTATTTTTGTTTTTATTTCCATTTCTCTAGGAGGTGGGTCAAAAAGGATCCTGCTGTGATTTATGCCATAGAGTGTTCTGCCTATGTTTACTTCTAAGAGTTTGATACTCTCTGGCCGTACATTTAGGTCATGAATCCATTTTGAGCTTATTTTTGTGTATGGTGTTAGGGAGTGTTCCAATTTCATTCTTTTACATGTAGCTGTCCAGTTTTCCCAGCACTACATATTGAAGAGGCTGTCTTTTCTCCACTGTATATTCTTGCCTCCTTTATCAAAGATAAGGTGACCATATGTGCGTGGGTTTATCTCTGGGCTTTCTATCCTGTTCCATTGATCTATCTTTCTGTTTTTGTGCCAGTACCATACTGTCTTCAGTACTGTAGCTTTGTAGAATAGTCTGAAGTCAGGGAGCCTTATTCCTCCAGCTCCATTTTTTCGTTCTCAAGATGGCTTTGGCTATTCGGGGTCTTTTGTGTTTCCATACAAATTGTGGAATTTTTTATTCTAGTTCTGTGAAAAATGCCAGTGCTAGTTTGATAGGGATTGCATTGAATCTGTAGATTGCTTTGGGTAGTAAAGTCATTTACACACTGTTGATTCTTCCAATCCAAGAACATGGTATATCTCTCCATCTATTTGTATCATCTTTAATTTCTTTCATCAGTGTCTTATAATTTTCTGCATACAGGTCTTTTGTCTCCTTAGGTAGGTTTATTCCTAGATATTTTATTCTTTTTTTTGCAGTGGTAAATGGGAGTGTTTTCTTAATTTCACTTTCAGATTTTTCATCATTAGTGTATAGGAATGCCAGAGATTTCTGTGCATTAATTTTGTATCCTGCTACTTTACCAAATTCATTGATTACCTCTAGTAGTTTTTTAGCTCTAGTAGCTCTGGTAGCATCTTTAGGATTCTCTATGTATAGTATCATGTCATCTGCAAACAGTGAGAGCTTTACTTCTTCTTTTCTGATTTTGATTCCTTTTATTTCTTTTTCTTCTCTGATTGCTGTGGCTAAAACTTCCAAAACTATGTTAAATAATAGTGGTGAGAGTAGGCAAACTTGTTTTGTTCCTGATCTTAGTGGAAATGGTTTCAGTTTTTCACCATTGAGGACGATGTTGGCTGTGGGTTTGTCTTATATGGCCTTTATTATGTTAAGGAAAGTTCCCTCTATGCCTACTTTCTGCAGGATTTTTATCATAAATGTGTGTTGAATTTTGTTGAAAGCTTTCTCTGCATCTATTGAGATGATCATATGGTTTTCTCCTTCAATTTGTTAATATGGTGTATCACGTTGATTGATTTGTGTATCCTGAAGGATCCTTGCATTCCTGGAATAAACCCCACTTGATCATGGTGTATGATCCTTTTAATGTGCTGTTGGATTCTGTTTGCTAGTATTTTGTTGAGGATATTTGCATCTATGTTCATCAGTGATATTGGCCTCTAGTTTTCTTTCTTTGTGACATATTTATCTGGTTTTGGTATCAGGGTGATGGTGGCCTCATAGAATGAACTTGGGAGTGTTTCTCCCTCTGATATATTTTGGAAGAGTTTGAGAAGGATATGTGTTAGTTCTTCCCTAAATGTTTGATAGAATTTCCCTGTGAAGCCATCTGGTCCTGGGCTTCTGTTTGTTAGAAGATTTTTAATCACAGTTTCAATTTCAGTGCTTGTGATTGGCCTGTTCATATTTTCTATTTCTTCCTGATTCAGTCTTGGCAGGTTGTGCATTTCTAAGAATTTGTCCATTTCTTCCAGGTTGTCCATTTTATTGGCATAGAGTTGCTTGCATAATCTCTCATGATCCTTTGTATTTCTGCAGTGTCAGTTGTTACTTCTCCTCTTTCATTTCTAATTCTATTGATTTGAGTCTTCTCCCTTTTTTTCTTGATGAGTCTGGCTAATGGTTTATCAATTTTGTTTATCTTCTCAAAGAACCAGTTTTTAGTTTTATTGATCTTTGCTATCATTTCCTTCATTTCTTTTTCAATTATTTCTGATCTAATCTTTATGATTTCTTTCCTTCTGCTAACTTTGTTGGTTTTTTTTGTTGTTGTTCTTCTTTCTCTAATTGCTTTAGGTGCAAGGTTGGGTTGTTTATTTTAGATGTTTCCTGTCTCTTAAGTTAGGATTGTATTGCTGTAAACTTCCCTCTTAGAACTGCTTTTGCTGCATCCCATAGGTTTTGGGCCACCGTGTCTCCATTGTCATGTGTTTCTAGGTTTTTTTTTTTCTTCAGTGATCACTTCGTTATTAAGTAGTGTATTGTTTAGCCTCCATCTGTTTGTATTTTTTACAGATTTTTTCCTGTAATTGATATCTAGTCTCATAGCGTTGTGATTGGAAAAGATACTTGATACAATTTCAATTTTCTTAAATTTACCAAGGCTTGATTTGTGACCCAAGATGTGATCTATCCTGGAGAATGTTCCATGAGCACTTCAGAAAAATGTGTATTCTGTTGTTTTTGGATGGAATGTCCTATAAATATCAATTAAGTTCATCTTGTTTAACGTATCATTTAAAGCTTGTGTTTCCTTATTGATTTGCATTTTCGATGATCTGTCCAATGGTGAAAGTGGGGTGTTAAAGTCCCCTTCTATGATTGTGTTACTGTCGATTTCCCCTTTTATGGCTGTTAGTATTTGCCTTATGTATTAAGGTGCTCCTATGTTGGGTGCATAAATATTTACAATTGTTATATCTTCTTCTTAGATAGATCCCTTGATCGTTATGTAGTGTCCTTCTTTGTCTCTTGTAATAGTCTTTATTTTAAAGTCTATTTTGTCTGATATGAGAATTGCTACTCCAGGTTTATTTTGGTTTCCATTTGTGTGGAATATCTTTTTCCATCCCCTCACTTTCAGTCTGTATGTGTCCCTAGGTCTGAAGTGCGTCTCTTGCAGACAGCATATAAATGGGTCTTGTTTTTGTATCCATTCGGCCAGTTTGTGTTGTTTGGTGGGAACATTTAATCGATTTACATTTAAGGTAATTATCGATATGTATGTTCCTATCCCCATTTTCTTAATTGTTTTGGGTTTGTTTTTGTATGTCTTTTACTTCTCTGCTGTTTCCTGCCTAGAGAAGTTCCTTTAGCATTTGTTGTAAAGCTGGTTTGGTGGTGCCAAATTCTTTTAGCTTTTGCTTGTCTGTAAAGGTTTTAATTTCTCTGTCAAATCTGAATGAGATCCTTACTGGGTAGAGTAATTGGTTGTAGCGTTTTCCCCTTCATCACTTTAACTATGTCCTGCCAATCCCTTCTGGCTTGCAGAGTCTCTGCTGAAAGATCAGCTGTTAGCCTTATGGGGATTCCCTTGTGTGTTCTTTGTTGTTTTTCCCTTGCTGCTTTTAATATGTTTTCTTTGTATCTAATTTTTGATAGTTTGATTAATATGTGTCTTGGTGTGTTTCTCCTTGGATTTATCCTGTATGGGACTCTGTGCTTCCTAGACTTGATTATTTCCTTTCCCATATTAGGGAAGTTTTCAACTATAATCTCTTCAAATATTTTTTCAGTCTTTTTCTCTTCTTCTTGGACCCTATAATTCTAATGTTGGTGTGTTTAATGTTGTCCCAGAGGTCTCTAAGACTGTCCTCAGTTCTTTTCATTTTTTTTCTTTATTCTGCTCTGCAGTAGTTGTTTCCACTATTTTATCTTCCACTTATCCATTCTTCTGCCTCAGTTATTCTGCTATTGATCCCTTCTAGAATATTTTTAATTTCAGTTATTGTATTGTTCATCATTCCTTGTTTCCTCTTTAGTTCTTCTAGGTTCTTGTTAAATGTTTGTTGCACTTTCTCTATTCTATTTCCAAGATTTTGGATCATCTTTACTATCATTATTCTGAATTCTTTTCCAGATAGACTGCCTATTTCCTCTTCACTTGTTAGGGCTGGTGGGTTTTTACCTTGCTCTTTCATCTGCTGTGTGTTTCTCTGTCTTCTCATTTTGCTTACCTTACTGTGTTTGGGGTCTCCTTTTTGCAGGCTGCATGTTCGTAGTTCCCGTTATATTTGGTGCCTCTCCCCAGTGGCTAAGTTTGGTTCAGTGGGTTCTGTAGGCTTCCTGATAGAGGGGACTAGTGCCTGTGTTCTGGTGGATGAGGCTGGATCTTGTCTTTCTGGTGGGCAGGTCCACATCTGGTGGTGTGTTTTGGGGTGTCTGTGGCCTTCTTATGATTTTAGGCAGCCTCTCTGCTAATGGGTGGTGGTGTGTTCCTTTCTTGCTAGTTGTTTGGCATAGGGTGTCCAGCACTGTAGCTTGCTGGTCGTTGAATGAAGCTGGGTCTTGGAATTGAGATGGAGATCTCTGGGAGATTTTTGCTGTTTGATATTACATGGAGCTGGGAGGTCTCTTGTGGACCAGTGTCCTGAAGTTGGCTTTCCCACCTCAGAGGCACAGCACTGACTCCTGGCTGGAGCACCAAGAACCTTTCATCCACACAACTCAGAATAAAAGGGAGAAAAAATAGAAAGAAAGGAAGAAAGAAAGAGGATAAAATAAAATAATATAAAGTATGATAAAATAAAATAAAATAATTAAAATAAAAATAATTATTAGAAATTTTTTTTTAAAAGTAAAAAACAAACAAACAAAATGGATGGACAAAACCCTAGGACAAACTGTGGAAGCAAAGCTATACAGACAAAATCTCACACAGAAGCATACACATACACACTCACAAAAAGAGGAAAAGGGGAAAAAATAATATACCTTGCTCTCAAAGTCCACCTCCTCAATTTGTGATGATTCTGTGTCTATTCAGGTATTCCACAGATGCAGGGTACATCAAGTTGATTGTGGAGATTTAGTCCACTGCTCCTGAGGCTCCTGGGAGGTATTTCCCTTTCTCTTTGTTCGCACAGCTCCTGGGGTTCAGGTTTGGATTTGGCCCCACCTCTGCGTGTAGGTCGCCTGAGGGCATCTGTTCTTCACTCAGACAGGACGGGGTTAAAGGAGCAGCTGATTCAGGGACTCTGATTCACTCAGCCCAGGGGGAGGGAGGGGTACAGATGCGGGGCGAGCCTGCAGCGGCAGAGGCCTGCATGACGTTGCACCAGTCTGAGGCGCGCCGTGCGTTATCCCCGGGAAGTTGTCCCTGGATCATGGGACTCTGGCACTGGCGGGCTGCACAGGCTCCCGGGAAGGGAGGTGTGGATAGTGACCTGTGCTTGCACACAGGCTTCTTGGTGGTGGCAGCAGCAGCCTTAGCGTCTCGTGCCCGTCTCTGGGTTCCACGCTGATAGCCACGGCTTACCCCTGTCTCTGGAGCTCCTTTAAGTGTCACTCTTAATCCCCTCCCCTCGTGCACCAGGAAACAAAGAGGGAAGAAAAAGTCTCTTGTCTCTTCGGCAGGTCCAGACTTTTTCCCGGACTCCCTCCCGGCTAGCCGTGGTGCATTAACCCCTTCAGGCTGTGTTCACGCGGCCAACACCAGTCCTCTCCCTGCGATCCAACTGAAACCCGAGCCTCAGCTCCCAGCCCCCGCCTGCCCCAGCGGGTGAGCAGACAAGCCTCTCGGGCTGGTGAGTGACAGTTGGCATGGATCCTCTGTGTGGGAATCTCTCTGCTTTGCCCTCTGCACCCCTGTTGCTGCGCTCTCTTTCATGGCTCTGAAGCTTCCCCCCTCCGCCACCTGCAGTCTCCGCCCGCGAAGGGGCTTCCTAGTGTATGGAAACCTTTCCTCCTTCACAGCTCCCTCCCACTGGTGCAGGTCCTGTCCCTATTCTTTTGTCTCTGCTTTGTGTTTTTCTTTTGCCCTACCCAGGTACGTGGGGAGCTTCTTGCCTTTTGGGAGGTCTGAGGTCTTCTGCCAGCGTTTAGTGGGTGTTTTATAGGAGCAGTTCCACGTGTAGATGTATTTCTGGTGTATCTGTGGGGAGGAAGGTGATCTCCGCGTCTTACTCTTCTGCCATCTTCCTCCCCCGGGCCTAAGCATCTTTTCTGACCAAACACTATGAGACTAGAAATCGACTACAAGAAAAAAAAAAAAACTGCAAAAAACACAAATATGTGGAGGTTAAACAATATGCTACAAAACAATGGATCACTGAAGAAATCAAGAAGAAATAAAAAAAAAATATTACCTGGAGACAAATGAAACAAAAACACAATGATCTATAATCTATGGGATTCAGCAAAAGCAGTCCTAAGAGGGAAGTTGTAGCAATAAAAGCCTACCTAGGTAAACAAGAAATATCTCAAAAAACATAACCTTACTACCAAAGGAACTAGAAACAGAAGAACAAACAAAACCCAAAGTTAGTAGAGAGAGAGAAAAATCATAAAGATCAGAACTAAATGAAATATAGCCTAAAATAACAAACCAATAGAAAAGATTAATGAAACTAAAAGCTGGTTCTTTGAAAAGATAAACAAAATTGGTAAACCTTTAGCCAGACTCATCAAAAAAATAGGGAGAAAGCCCAAATCAATAAAATCAGAAATGATAAAGGAGAAGTTACGATAGACACCACAGAAATACAAAACATCATAAGAGATTACTTCAAACAATTATACACCAATAAAATGCTCTACCTAGAAGAAATGTACAAATTCCTAGAAATGTACAATCTCCCAAGATTGAACAAGGAAGAAATAGAAAATATAAACAGACCAGTTACGAGTAATGAATTTGCATTAGTAATAAAAAAAAAAAGAGCTCCCAGTAAACAGAAATGCAGGACAAGATGGCCTCATGGGTGAATCCTACTAAACATTTAGAGAAGAGTTAACACGTATCTTTCTCAAAGTATCCAAAAAGTTGCAGAGGAAAGAACACTTCTGAACTCATTCTATGAGGCCACACTCACCCTGATACCAAAACCAGACAAAGATACCACAACAAAGAAAATTACAGGCCAGTATCACTGATTAATATAGATGCAAAAGTCTACAACTAAATATTAGCAAACCGAATTCAACAATACATGAAAAGGATCATACACCATGATTAAATGGGATTTATCCCAGGGATGCAAGGATGGTTCAATATCTGCAAATCAATCAATGTGATACACCATAGTAACAAATTGAAGAATAAAAATCATATAATCATTTCAATAGAATCAGAAAAACTTTTGACAAAATTCAATACCCATTTATGGTTTTTTAAAAAACCTGTCAACAGGGCTTCCCTGGTGGTGCAGTGGGAGAGAGTCCGCCTGCCGATTCAGGGGATATGGGTTCGTGCCCCGGTCCAGGAAGATCCCACATGCCGCAGAGCGGCTGGGCCCGTGAACCATGGCCACTGAGCCTGTGCGTCCGGAGCCTGTGCTCCGCAACAGGAGAGGCCACAACAGTGAGAGGCCCGCGTACCGTAAAAAGAAAAAAAAAAAAACCTGTCAACAAAAACAACAACAAAAACCTGTCAACAAAGTGGGTATAGAGGGGACATACCTCAACATTTTAAAGGCTATATATGATAAGCCCACAGCTAACATTGTACTCAACATACTCAATGGTAAAAAACTGAAAGCATTTCCTCTAAGATCAGGAACAAAACAAGGATGCCCACTCTCACTGCTTTTATTTAACACAGTATTGGAAGTCCTAGCCACAGAAATCAGAATAGAAAAAGGAATAAAAAGAATCCAAATTGGGAAGAAAAAAATAAAACTGTCACTGTTTGCAGATGATATGATACTATACCTAGAAAATCCTCAAGATGCCACCAAAAAAGTACTAGAGCTCCTTAGTGAATTCAATAAAGTTGCAGGATAAAAAGTAATATACATAAATATATTGCATTTTATACATTAACAACAAACTATCAGAAAGAGAAATTAAGAAAACAATCCCATTTATCACCACATCAAAAAGAATAAAATACTACGAATAAATCTAACTAAGGAGGTAAAATACCTACACTCAGAAAACTATAAGACACTGATGAAAGAAAATGAAGATGACACAAACAGATGGAAAGACATACTGTGTTCATGAAGTAGAAGACTTAATATTGTTAAAATGGCCAAGGCAACCTTTAGATCCAATCCCTATCCAGACACAAATGGCATTCTTCACAGAACTAGAACAAATAATTTTAAAATTTGTATGGAAACACAAAAGACCCTGAATAGCCAAAACAATCTTGAGAAGAAAGAGCAAAGCTGGAGATATTACACTCTCTGATTTCAAACTACATTACAAAGCTATAGTAATCAAAAGAGTATGCGTCTGGCACAAAAACAGACACACAGATCAATGGAACAGAATAGAGAACCTAGAAATGAACCCATACATATATATAGCAATTAATCTATGACAAAGGAAGCAAGATTATACAATGGGGAAAAGACAGCCTCTTTAACAAATGATGATGGGAAAACTACACAGCTAAATGCAAAAGAATCAAACTGGACTACTCTCTCATACCATGCACAAAAATAAATTCAAAGTACATTGAAAACTTAAATGTAAGATCTGAAACCATAGAATTTCTAGAAGAAAACATAGGCAGTACACTCTTTAGCATCCATCTTCATAATATATTTTTGAATATGTCTCCTCTGGCAAGGGATACAAGAGCAAAAATAAACAAATGGATCTACATCAAACTAAAAAGCTTATGCACAGCAAAGGAAACTATCAACAAAACAAAAAATTCACCTACTGAATGGAAGAAGATATTTGCAAATTGTATATCAGATAACGGGTTAATATTCAAAATATACAGCGGCTCATATAACATAATATCAATTAAACAACCCAATTAAAAAATGGGCAGAAGATCTAAACAGACATTTTCCAAGGAAGACATACTGGTGGCTAGCAGGCACATGAAAAGGTGCTCAATATCACTAATCAACAGGGAAATACATATCAATGCCACCATGTAATACCACCTCACACCTGTCAGAATGGCTATTATCAAAAAGATAACAAATAACAACTGTTGACAAGGATGTGGAGAAAAGGGAACCCTTGTGCACTGTTGGTGGGAATGTAAATTGGTACAGCCACTATAGAAAACAGTATGGAGATTTCTCAAAAAAATAAAAATAGAACTACAAAATAGAACATGATCCAACAATACCACTCCTGGGTAGAGATCGGAAGAAAAAAAAACACTAATTAGGAAAAATATATGCACCCTTATGTTCATTGCAATAGCCAAGGTATGGAGGCAACCTAAGTGCCCATCAGTAGATGAATGCATAAAAAAGATTGTGTGTGTGTGTGTGTGTGTGTGTATGTGTGTAAAATGGAATGTTACTCAGCCATAAAAAAAGAATGAAATCTTGCCATTTATGACAACATGATGGATCTAGAGAGTATTATGGTAAGTGAAATAAGTCAGACAGAGAAGGACAAATGTCATATGATTTCACTTATATGTGGAATCTAAAACAAAACAAAACAAAACAAATGAACAAATGTAATAGAAACAAAGTTATAGACACACAGAACAAACAGGTGTTTGCCAGAGGGTAGGAAAGTAGGGGGAGATACGAAATAGGTGTGGGAGATTAATAGGTACAAACTTCCATTTGCAAAATAAATGAGTCATGGATGTGAAATGTACACTGTGGGGAATATAGTCAATAACTCTGTAATGTTTTTGTATGGTGACAGATTGTAACTAGACTTATCATAACTAGATTTATTGTGGAGATCAGTCTGTAAGGTATAGACATATTGAATCACTATGTTGTGTAACAGGCACTATCATAGTGTTGTAGGTCAATTATATTTCAAAAACAAACAAGCTAACTCACAGAGAAAGAGATCCTACTTGCGGTTGCCAGAGGCATGGGTGGGGGTGAGGGTTGGTGGAGGGGGAAATGGATGAGGGCAGTCAAAAGGTACAAACTTCTAGTTGTAAGATAATTAAGTACTGGGGATATAATGTACAATATGTTAAATACAATTAACTATGCTGTCTATTATATATGAAAACTGTTAAGAGAGTAAATCCTAAGAGTTCTCATCACAAGAAAAAGATTTTTGTATTTTTTTAGTTTTGTACCTACACAAGATGAGAGGATTTATGAAATTTATTTTGATAATCACTTCATGATATATGTAAATCAAATAATTGTGCTGTGTATCTTATTACTTACATATTACTATATGTCAATTATATCTCCATAAACTGGAATATTAAAAAAACACAATGAGATATCACCTCATACTTGTTAGTATAGCTATTATCAAAAAGACAAGAAATTACAAGTGTTGGTAAGGATGTGGAGAAAAGGGAACCCTAGTGCACTGTTGGGGGGAATGTAATTTGGTGCAAACAGTATGGAAAACAGTATGGAGCTTCCTCAAAAAATTAAAAATAGAACTACCATATGATCCAGCAATTCCACTTCTGGGTATTTATCCAAAGAAAACAAAAATACTGATTCAAAAATATATGTGCACCCCCATGTTCATTGCAGCATTGGCCAAGATATGGAAACAAGCTAAGTGTCCATTGATGGATGAATAGAGAAAGAAATTGTGATACACACACACACACGCACACTGGAATATTATTCAGCCATAGAAAACATATGAAATCTTGCTATTTGTGACAACATGGATGGACTTTGAGGGTATTATGCTAAGTGAAATAAGTCAGACAGAGAAAGACAAATACCACATGATCTCTCTTATTTGTGGAATCTAAAAAAAAAAAAAATGAAGTTTATAGATACACAGAACAGATTGTTGGTTGCCAGAGGTAGAAGGTGAGAGGTCAGAGAAATGGATGGACTTGTATTTTTTTAGTTTAAATAAAATGAATTTTAAAAAAATTTAATGTATACAGTTTGCAATAAGAAGCATGAATGGGACCACCAGAATAAGTGTAAGGTTCAGTGAGTGGCAACACCATGAACTTGACTGCTGGAATAAAGTCAAGATTCACTAAGTCAATACAAACAAGAAGATAAACGGTAGAATAAACTTAAAGTTCAGTGTGACACAACAACCATTAATGTGGTCATTGGAATAAGGTTAAGGCTTAGAGTGTGTCAGCAATCTAAAATATTACTGGTGGCATAGATCAAGATTCAGTGTGACACAGCTCCCAAGAAGATGCCTGCTAGAGTGAGGCAACATGCAGGTGAGACTAAGCATGGTGCTGACTGCTGGAATAAGGTTAATGTTCAGTGTCCAATAATGCATGTGAGGATGACCATAAGTTTAAGTTTCAGTGCATGACAACAAGCATGATGATGAACGCTGAAATGAGACATTTACCAATGGCATTTTTCACAGAAATAGACAAAAAAATTTACAATTGTATGGAAACACAAGAGACCACAAATAGCCAAAGCAATCTTGAGAAAGAAAAGCGGAGCTGGAGGAATCAGGCTCCCTGACTTCAGACTATACTAGAAAGCTACAGTAATCAAAACAGTATGGTACTGGCACAAAAACAGAAATATAGATCAACGGAACAGGATAGAAATGACATGTACACACTGTTATATGTAAAATGGATAACTAATAAGAACCTGCTGTATAGCACAGGGAACTCTACTCAATACTCTGTAGTGGCCTATATGGGAAAAGAATCAAAAAAGAAAAAAAAAAGAGTGGATATATGTATATGTATAACTGATTCACTCTGCTGTACACCTGAAACTAACACAACATTGTAAATCAACTATACTCCAATAAAAGTTTTTTAAAATGAAGTAGATAAGTCAAGACTAAAAAAAAAAGTGACTGTTGCCGTACCTGGGTGTGACAGGAACCCTTATTCTCTCAGGGAGGAATACACGCAGCTACATTGTTTTCAGTGGCTAATGTGTCCCATCTATGGCTGGAACCTAGGCTCCAGAGAAACAAATTAGTCACTAGGATAGAAGGTGGCGTTCAAGGCGGGAAGGACAGGCCTGAAGTTTCTAGATGCAGTAGGGGTGGGAGGCCTTTCTCCCACCTATAAATTAAAAAAGGGAATAAAAACAGGGCTTCCCTTCTGTTACTTGCAGATATCCTCACTTCACAAGGATCCTGAGAGAAGCAGGCACTTAGCATTCACGGGGAAACAATAAATTGGGTCTGTTGTGTATATAGTACATTTAGAGAAGGAACGAAGCTCCCTGTGAGTGGGAGGCTGCACAGAGTCCTTTGTGTACCATGAATGGTCCTGCTTCTCTCTGTACTCCTTTCTCACCGTGTTTTCAGCTGGCATCTCTTACATGCATCCTCTAGTGAAGTCCTTGCCCAAACATCAATCACTGTGTCATCAGATGGAGAAAGAAAGGTCCAAGCAAGGTCTGACTCTGGGAGGAGAGCCCTAGCGGGACCTCACAAGTCTATTCTTTGGAAATCTAGCAGTTACTAGGCTCCTCTGTACAGCAGAGACACCTTGACCTTCTGCCCAGTCTAGCTAGGGAGTTAGGAAAGGCTAATGGAAATACACTAAAATCCCAACAGTGGGTGTAATTCCAGGTATACGGATTTTTGGTGATTTTAAATTTCATTATATATTTTGAAGTCTCTAGATCTTCTACATGAGCACATATTACATCTATAGTTAAAAAAGTCATTTCAAAAAGAATAAAAATTAAGCACATCCAGACTTTCTGTATGTTATGCTTTTTTATCAAGTACTAGCAAAATTGTCTCCTACATAGATAATCCATGGAATTTAGGTCAGTGGCCTTGGCTCAAAGTTTCAATGATAATTCACTCTCTTTCCAATAACGATAATAACAGGAAGGAGGAAAACACAATCCAATAGTTTTGTAATGTGGAACACATTACCCCAATAATTTATAGCAAATTAACATTCCCACCAGTGAGGAACCATTCACTGAACAGAAGGCACTTGAATGGAAAGGGAGAGACTAGTCTAGGAGTCAATTCCTTGGGAAAGATCCAAGGAGCCAGACTCCTCTGTAAATTCAGACAAGAGTCACCTCCCTTTTCCTTGGGGGTGGGAGAAGGGTTGGTTTTCCAATTTTGGAGATTGCCACAAAAAACCCTCAGAGAATAGGTTTAAAATAATATATTTAATAAAGTTTCACAGATGTTTTATCATCCAGTCAGAAACACAATGAAGCTGAAACATTTAACAGGAGAACTGACCAATCACAGCTAACATTTGTTTAGGCACTATGCTCAGAACTTTAAATAAATAAATAAGGCTTAAAATAAATAAGCCTTATCTTATTTATTTTTCACTGCAACTTGATGAAAAAGTACTTTTTTTTTTTTTTTTGCGGTACGCAGGCCTCTCACTGCTGTGCCCTCTCCCGTTGTGGAGCACAGGTTCCGGACGCACAGGCTCAGCGGCCATGGTTCACGGGCACAGCTGCTCCATGGCATGTGGGATCTTCCCGGACCGGGGCACGAACCCGTGTCCCCTGCATCGGCAGGTGGACTCTCAACCACTGCGCCACCAGGGAAGCCCCAAAAAGTACTATTTTTTTATCCATTTTGCAGGGAAGAAAATTAACACTTAGAAAGATTAGATTGGGACTTCCCTGGTAGTACAGTGGTTAAGCATTCGCCTCCCAATGCAGGGGATGCAGGTTCCATTCCTGATTAGGGAACTAGATCCCACGTGCATGCCACACCTAAGAGTTTGTGTGCCACAACTAAGGAGCCCACTGGCTGCAACTAAGATCCAGCACAACCAAAAATAAATAAATAAAATAAATTTAAAAAAAAAAAGCTTAGGTTGTTGTGCTTTTTTAACTTCACTGTTGCTGACGTTCATAGATAAGAATTTAGCAATCACTTTCTCTTCAAGCATTGCCTTATAATACTAATTACAGAATCTCTAGCACAAGTTCTCAGTAACAAATGCCAATACTCACAGAGAAAAAGGAAAAGACAATACCCTGGGTAAGCTGACAGCCTCCATGGGAGACAGGGGATATGGAAATACAGGTAAAGAGCTGGATTTTTTAATACCTTTTTAGAAACGTTGGATAATCAATGTCTTGAAATACACAGGTGGATTATTTCCAAACTTCTTAGTGAGAACCCTGTGGATCATTAACATGCATCATCCTTGACTTCTGAGCACCACAGTTCTAAATGAAAAATATAACTTTTCATTCATGGAACTGCCATTTTCAACAATATGATTATCATAGCTGTTAACTGCCATAATGTTGGAGGACATATAAATGACCAGGAACTTGGACGTTTACTTTGTTCATAAAATGATATGTGTGATGAGATTGTCTACACACACACACAGACATACAGACACACACACAAATATAGGTATAGATAATTGAAGCGATATAGTGACCATTTAGATGCTTTGTGTTTAGAAATGGATTTACTCCTCATGAGGCTAGCAGCACTGAAGGACTGAGTAGGACTACTGGACTGAGACTATCCTGGTAGCAAACTCTGGAGGGGATTCCAAAGGCAAAACAAGCACCACACTGAGAAATTACAGTGTCACTGCAAAGCCGCTGATCACTGTGTTGACAGGTAGTGCTATACTTAGGATGTTCAGAGCAGTAGAAAAAGATTTATCTTCCAAGTGTTTCTTAAAATTGTCCATAGTTAAGAAACATTTTCTCAGGTAGTTAAGGGAAGAAATTAGTAGAAGATTTTCTTACCCATTTATTTATTCTGTGGGTTCTGATGGACCATCGCCTACTGTTTTCATGGTCCTATACAAGTAAAGGTATAATGTGTACCATCCTTGTCTTTGGTTGCTCTAAGAAATAATTGTAAAACTACTTATGGACCTTAAAAACCATGATGGTGGTTCTCATATTTGATTGTGTTCAAGAATTATCTGAGAAAGTTGTTAAAAATGCAGCTTTTCCCATCTACAGATTCAATGCAATCCCTATCAAATTACCAATGGCATTTTTTACGGAACTAGAACAAAAAATCTTAAAATTTGTACAGAGACACGAAAGACCCCGAATAGCCAAAGCAGTCTTGAGGGAGAAAAACGGAGCTGGAGGAATCAGACTCCCTGACTTCAGACTATACTATAAAGCTACAGTAATCAAGACAATATGGTACTGGCACAAAAACAGAAACATAGAACAATGGAACAAAATAGAAAGCCCAGAGATAAACCCACGCACCTATGGTCAACTAATCTATGACAAGGGAGGCAAGGATATACAGTGGAGAAAAGACAGCCTCTTCAATAAGTGGTGCTGGGAAAACTGGACAGCTACATGTAAAAGAATGAAATTGGAACACTCCCTAACACCATACACAAAAACAAGCTCAAAATGGATTAGAGACCTAAATGTAAGACTGGACACTATAAAACTCTTAGAGGAAAACATAGGAAGAACACTCTTTGACATAAATCACAGCAAGATCTTTTTTGACCCACCTCCTAGAGTAATGGAAATAAAAACGAAAATAAACAAATGGAACCTAATGAAACTTCACAGCTTTTGCACAGCAAAGGAAACCATAAACAAGATGAAAAGACAACCCTCAGAATGGGAGAAAATATTTACAAATGAATCAATGGACAAAGGATTAATCTCCAAAATATATAAACAGCTCATGCAGCTCAATATTAAAGAAACAAACAACCCAATCCAAAAATGGGCAGAACACCTAAATAGACATTTATCCAAAGAAGACATACAGATGGCCAAGAAGCCCATGAAAAGCTGCTCAACCTTACTTATTATTAGAGAAATGCAAATCAAAACTACAATGAGGTATCATCTCACACCAGTTAGAATGGGCATCATCAGCAAACCTACAAAGAACAAATGCTGGAGAGGGTGTGGAGAAAAAGGAACCCTCTTGCACTGTTGGTGGGAATGCAAACTGATACAGTCACTATGGAGAACAGTATGGAGGCTCCTTAAAAAGCTAAAAATAGAATTACCATATGATCCAGCAATCCCACTACTGGGCATATACCCAGAGAAAACCATAATTCAAAAAGACACATGCACCCCAATGTTCACTGCAGCACTATTTACAATAGCCAGGTCATGGATCAACCTAAATGCCCATCGACAGATGAATGGATAAAGAAGTTTCGGTACATATATACAATGGAATATTACTCAGACATAAAAAGGAACGAAACTGGGTCATTTGTTGAGACGTGGATGGATCTAGAGACTGTCATACAGAGTGAAGTAAGTCAGAAAGAGAGAAAAAAATATCATATATTAACGCATGTAAGTGGAACCTAGAAAAATGGTACAGATGAACCGGTTTGCAGGGCAGAAGTTGAGACACAGATGTAGAGAACAAACATATGGACACCAAGTGGGGAAAACTGCAGTGGGGTGTCGGTGGTGGTGTGATGAATTGAGTGATTGGGATTGACATGTATACACTGATGTGTATAAAATTGATGACTAATAATAACCTGCTGTATTAAAAAATAAATAAAATTAAATTAAAAATTAAAAAAAAGGAAAACATAGGAGAAAATTTTTGAGATCTTAGGTTAGGCAAAGATTTTATAGAACATATATAAAAAGCAGAACCCCTAAAAACTGGGTAATTGAATTTAATTCCCTGCTCTTTGAAAGGCACTGAAAAGAAAATAAAAAGACAAACCGCAGACCGGAAAGAAAATGTTTGTAAACACATATCTGATGGGAGACTGTATCAATAATACATAAAGAACTTAAACATACTCATTAAAATATTTGAACAGATGCATTACCAAAAAGAAATGATTTGGAGAGCAAACACATAGAAAGGTGCTTTCCATCAGTATTCATCAGAAAAATTCACATTAAAATCCCCATGAGATACTATTACACAGCTACTAGGAGAGCTAAAATTAAGCAACAACAACAAGAAAAATTGGCAACACCAAATGCTTGAGTGTGCAGAGCTGGATCCCTTCTACATTGTTGATGGGGTGCAATGGCACAGTCTCTTTGAATAATCTTAGATATTTACCCAACAGAAATGTAAAAAATACCCACACAGAGATTTGAACATGAATGTTTATAACAGCTTCATTCATTATAGCCACATACTGGAAACAACCGAACTATCCACCAGTTTATAAAGAGATATACAAATTGGGACATATTGATCTAAAGAAATATGAGCTGAGCAATAAAATGGAGTGAACTACTGATGAATAACAGGATTAATTTCAGAAGTGTTTTGGTATGTGAAAAAAGCCAGGTAGTTTATAAAACATTCTAAAAAGGCAAAACTGTAAGTACAGAGATCAGTAGCTGCCAGAGCCTGGGGGTGAGGGATTGACTGTAAAGGAACAGGAGTAAATTTTTTTTTTTAATTAATTTCTATTGGAGTGTAGTTGATTTATAATGTTGTGTTAGTTTCTGCTGTACAGCAAAGTGAACCAGTTATACATATACATATATCCACTCTTTTTTTGAAGGAGTTAATTTTTTTTTTTTTTTTTTTTTTGGTACGCGGGCCTCTCACTGCTGTGGCCTCTCCCGTTGCGGAGCACAGGCTCCGGACGCGCAGGCTCAGTGGCCATGGCTCACGGGCCCAGCCGCTCCGCGGCATGTGGGATCTTCCCGGACCGGGGCACAAACCCGTGTCCCCTGCATCGGCAGGCGGACTCTCAACCACTGCGCCACCAGGGAAACCCAGGAGTTAATTTTTGAAGTTATAGAAAGGTTTTCTATCTCAATTGGGGTGTGATTATCCTTTATATTTGTCACAGCTCACCAAGCTTCACACTAAAGATGGGTGAATTGTACTGTTTGTGAATTGAATTTCATTAAAACTGACTTAAAATTTTTTTTTTAAATGCAGCTTTTCAAGAGATTTTGAATCAGCAGATTTAGCAAGTGGAATTAGGTCAGCTGCATAGAACAGAACATTCTCAATGGCCTAAGTGAAGTAGCAGCTTATTTCCTCTGGAGAAAGCCAGCCCAAATCTGATAAGGTGTTACCACAGGGACCCAAGGTTCTTTCTTCCTTCTTCACCACCTTGGGTACCTGGGCTCCGTCCACAAAGTCATCTCATGTTCCAGAATGGCTGCTGGCACTCTAGTCATTGTGTTCACTTTCAGGCTGGCAGAAGAGAAATAGGAAAAGAAAAAATGCACTGCTTAGTTTGCAAGGTGCCTTCCTGGAATTCCTAGACAACACTTCTGCTTTCATTACGTTGGTCAGAATACTGTCATGTGGAAAAGAAGGTCAGGAAATGTAATATTCTAAGAGGTGTATTGCTAACCCCAACTAAATAAGGATCATGTTACTAAAGAGGAAAGAGACAATGGTGTTGTAACTAGTAATCTCTGCTACACTGCATGTGGAATGTTGCCCAGGAACCTGCCACTTTGACAAGTTTCCCGGGTGATTCTGATGCAGGTGACCCCATGGAGTTCACATTAAGGAACAGTACTATAGGAAATCAGAATAAGAGAAAATTATAATTGGCTGGTATTAAGGTTTAATAAGCAGTCCATTTGATGGAGGCAATCAAGGCTAATGAAATGTATATCTTGAAAAGAAAATTTATTAAGAATGCTAGAAAATGAGGTGTGGGTATTAATAAAATACTTTAGTTGGCTAGGTATTGTCATATTATTATTAATCCATATATGGATTATTATTCCCAAATATTTAGGATAAACACTGAGCATGTGCACACACACACACACACACTCCTCCCCACACACAAATTGATCACAATTAGCTCTTCCCCTCAGTTGGAATCTTGAATGCTGTAAAACCCCATAGTTATTATCAATATGATTGCTATTACAACTGTACAGTTACCTTATTTCCTAGTTTCCAATTTTGGAAAAGGAGGTTCATTTACAATACAAGCTCTGGTTCCTACTCCTGGCGTCTGTGTTAAGGCCACACTTCCATTTTCTCTCCCTCCTCCTTTCCCTGGCTGCTTCCAAACAAACCCTCCTGTTACCCAGCTTCTACATGAAAAGTTCTTCACTGCCCGTGGCCCTTTCTCTTCATAAAGTCCTTGCTTTAAAAGAGCCAGCACACCCAGTTGCTGTGAGCCAGGCCAGTGTGGCTGCTACTAGGATTTCCAAAAGGTCAGCAGCTGGGGCACATCATTCAAATGGGTGGACTGACTAAACGACCACTGGGCCTTGGGCCCTCCACTCCACCAGCATCAACGCCCCCTGCGGCTGCCCCAGACCCCCTCTGGCCATGCTCCACAACGTGTGTCAGCTGGAGGGCCAAGCACTGATAGCTAAGTTGTGGTGCAGAAGCAGCAGGACAGGAGAATCCCTTTTAAAACGTTAACGGAAGGTATTGATGTGTAGATCCCAAAGGAACTGTAAGCCTCCTAAAAATACTGCTCAGAGTATGCAAGAGGTGATACTAATATATGGCCCCTTGGTTAACATTTATTAAGCATATCTATGTGCCAACCCACTAGGGGGGCTCAACATACTTTAAAACCTTCATGATAATCTTGAGAGTAAGTAATATGTTCCCTCATTTATACTTGAGAAGATTAAGCATGAGACTTTGCCAGGGTCTCCAGCTGGTCCCGAGCAAGACTCAAAGCTAGACGTGTTCATTTTATCACAAAGGCTCCCCAATGAAGACTGAATAGACGCGTAGAGGAAAAGTGAAATTATGATAAGCAACAGCAAATCAATGTGATAATGTTTATGAAACAACAGAAAATTAGAGGATTAAACAAGAGTAACATTTCCAATATATATAAATAGATTTTATTCCTATTAAATCGAGGAATAAAATGATTTTGACAGTCTCCCATTAAATCAGATGGTAGGGGCTTCCCTGGTGGCACAATGGTTAAGAATCCACTTGCCAATGCAGGGGACACAGGTTCGAGCCCTGGTCCGGGATGATCCCACATGCCATGGAGCAACTAAGCCAGCGAGCCACAACTACTGAGCCCATAAGCCACAACTACAGAGCCTGCTAGCCACAACTACTGACGCCCAAGCACCTAGAGCCCGTGGTCTGCAACAAGAGAAGCCACCGCCATGAGAAGCCCGCACACTGCAACGAAGAGTAGACCCCGCTGGCTGCAACTAGAGAAAGTCCACGTGCAACGTAGCCAAAAATAAATAAAACAAAACCAAAACAAAACAAACAATGGGGCTTCCCTGGTGGCGCAGTGGTTGAGAGTCCGCCTGCCGATGCAGGGGACACGGGTTCGTGCTCTGGTCCGGGAAGATCCCACATGCCGCGGAGCGGCTGGGCCCGTGAGCCGTGGCCACTGAGCCTGCGCGTCCGGAGCCTGTGCTCCGCAGCAGGAGAGGCCACAACAATGACAGGCCCGCGTACCGCAAAAAAAAAAAAACACCAAAAAAACAAAAAAACAATGGTGGGCAAGAGGAAAACTTGCAAGACAGAACAGGTTGCTTTGCACTTCTGGCAGCACATCTTGCGGGGTGTGGGCCCGGCAGCCAGGTGGCCTGGGGGGATCACGCCCTGGAAACAAATTGGTGCATACCAAAACTTTTTTTGATGTTATTTATCTGGGCAACAGAAGAAATTTAGGAAGACCGAAAAAAGCATTTGCATCACAAACGAGAGCCAAGTCCTAAGAATGAGGATTTTAAACCATGAGATGCGATGGTAGAGATAAGCAAAAGATTAAAAAGGACATTAACAAGGCAGAGTGATAAGTGCCACGTTTACGCATGTGGCTTACAAACCACAGCCTGAACAATGTCACCATCACTACTGTCCGGCAGGGGACGGAGAGAAACAGCATGGAGCCACCCTCGGCCGCCCTCTGGTGGTGAGAATCTCCGCAGTGTGAGGTGTTTCAGGGGGTCTCAGCATTTTGCTCGGCCCCAGCCCCCATTTTAGGGTCACAGATAAAGGGAGCTGCTGGGCCTGCATCCAGTGGTTCACCCCCACTCAGGAGGGGGCACTCCGGTGTGAGCTTCATTTTTGTTTCCTCACAATGCTGCAAAAATTCTGTCGGGCACTTAACAGGCACTCCTGGGTCCACATGAAGCTGGGAGGCCTGTCCTTGTCAGAGACTAGGCCAACCCCCTGGCCTTTGGACAGGGCCATCCTGAGCCCCTTGCCCCGCCTGCTCCCACCTCTGCCTTCTGTCCTATCTCCTAGGCTAATTTCCACTGTAGGGCCTTACCCTTCAGACCCCACCGTCAGCTCCGTCTTGGTTTCTCAGTGGCCCCTGTCAACAGGGATTCCAGGGCTTGTTTCACAAGTGGTATAGAGACTAGAGGAAAAATGTTTAGAACTATATATAGGAGGATAATCAATCCTGTCTGTTCTCAGAAAATGGCCAAGATGGATTTCTGCTGAATCAAAAATATTGCATATGTCACACATGTAAATAATATCCTTGGATCTGTAACCCAGGCCCCTTATTGTTTGTGATTCGACCACCTGCAATAGGCCTACAAGTTTTGTTTGAGGATTTGCATGGTTGCCTGTTGGTGGAGAGCCAGGATGGTCCACTTGTCACCTCCCCTGCGCCTCAGCTCTGCAGTGTTCACCCAGTTAAGTTCCAGGGCTGTGATTTGGATTGTTAATTTCATTGCCCAGAAGTGACTCCTCACACACCCAGAGGATAAGTCCCAAACACCAAGATGCCCAGCTTAGGGAGCTGCTGTGCATCTGTGTGTGTACCAAAAAGCAGATGGTAGACAGACACACCTATTATTATTGTGATGGGCTTTTGTTTCATCTTAATACCATCTTGGCATTGCTTCACAAAAGGAGGTTGCTTTGTAAACAGATCACTGTGGAATATAGAGTGTTCCCTTGTGTCGCTCATACCTCCATCAGAGGACGGCTGAGCTTGAATAGCATCTGGTGTAACTGGGTGCAATTTGCATGGATACCTTAACAAAACTAAAACCAGACATCAACTGTGTCGGCTAAACTTTCAGATTCCAGGGGCAGCGGCCAATCTACCTTTCCGTTTCACTCCCTTGGGTGAGGATTTAAAATCTTAAGAACTATTACATCATATTGAACTAAAGTTCAATCTCTGTGGCCAGAAAGCACAGGTAAGGACTAGGAAAGTAAATAAACCCCTCCTCATGTCGAGTGACCACCGGCTAGATGTAGCAGTATGATCTTGGAAAGAAATTGATGACTTCATTTGCTTGATTGCACACAAACAGGGCACTGTGAAATAATAGAGAATTTAGAGTAAAAATACCGTAGTTTGAGTCCTGATACTACATTTCTGACTATGGGCTCCTGAACATTTAACCTGCTTAGCCTCAGATTCCTTGACAGTTAAACAAGAATAACACCTTGGTGGTTAAAAACCACTCAATATTTTATTTATATGTAAGTATTTATAGGCTCAATATTTATAGGCTCAGTTTCTTCATTATAGGGTAATAATTATTAAATGAGTGAATGTATGTGAAAGCCCTTTATAAAATAACAAATGCAAAAATGTCTTATTTTCTAAAGTCACTTTCAACTCAGATAGTTCCAATACTATGGTTGCAACATACCTGCTCCTTCAGAGCAGAAACTTTTATCTTCCACCTCTGAAGCCCCTCTGCCAAGTTCAGTGCCTAGGATATCATGGACACTCAATACATGTGAGCCACATGGAAGGAATGAAGCAGAATCTGAATCATTTGTTGCGGGAATGACTTGGCTGCCTTCAGGAAGTACTTAGTATCCTAACCCCGAAAGTACAAATGTGGAGTGGTTGGTAAAATTGCCAGATGTGGTTGGTAACCACAGGGCATGAGAGCTCCCCCTTCTGGTCTCCCAACTCTGCTTATTTAGGTTTCTGTTTATTAATTTTTTTTCACAGATTCTGGGTTGCTGGGAGAGACCTCCCGGACCCCACCATGTCTGCCTCATACCAGGCAAAAAATGTGTGCTTAGGAGCACATTCTAATGTGCCAACTTAGGAGCGCGTCAGTAAAAGTTCCTTGAGCCTGCCCAGGGAAAGAGTCAAGCAAGGGTGGGGTGGCAGTGAGGGCGGGGGGAGCAGATAAAAGTGGACCTTTTCTAGTTTTTTTCTAGTCTGACTTGCTATCTAGGTGGGAAGATAACTTTGGGATCAAAGGGATAGCACTTGGTTCCAGAGCGGTCATGAGAATGCGCACTAGCAAAGTAAAGAAATCTGACTGAACTACAGAAGGAGATGTAACAGTCCCTGCAGGGGCAGCAATGGGAAGCATAGGTGTAGCTGTTCACCTACAGAGGAGCTTGTCCCTCAAACAGATTGCTGTGGTGCTCTAAACCCACTTCCTTTCTTCTCTTCATTTTCAGATTTTCTCTCTTCTTGTCTTATGTCTTCAATTCCTTTATAGTTTTTAAAATAATTGTCACAAACGTTTTTGTCACTTTATTGTCACTTTCAATCCTCATCCAGGTGTTGACCTGAAACAAATAGACTCCCGGATATTTCTCCAGCAAAGATGGGTTTATTTGGGATCAGCACAGAATTGCAATTTGAGGTCTGCAACCATGGTGAGCCATGTGAAAGTCCCCTACAAAAGTGGAGAAGGACTCTTTTATAGAGGGGAACGGAAGTTGGGAGAACTGTAGTAAACCAAGGGTCCATGGCTTTTCAGTGGCTGAGTCCTTCACCGGAAAGAAGAGGAGTCTTTCTTCCTATTGGGGTCACCTATCTTCACAGGGCATGAGAGCTCCCCCTTCTGGTCTCCCAACTCTATTTAATTGAGGTTTCTGTTTATTAATTTTTTATACAGGAAAAATTAGGTGTGGTATGAAATGAAAAGAATTTACCATTGTTTGAAATAATGCCATTTGCAGAAACATGGATGCAACTAGAGATTATCATACTAAGTGAAGTAAATCAGAAAGAGAAAGACAAATACCATATGATATCACTTACATATGCAATCTAAAATTTGACACAAATGAACCTATCTATGAAACAGAAACAGAATCATTGATGTAGAGAACAGACTGGTGGTTGCCAAGGGGGACGGGGTTGGGGGAGGGATGGAGTGGGAGGTTGGGGTTAGCAGATGTAAGCTATTATATATAGGATGGATAAACAACAAGGTCCTACTGTATAGCACAGGGAACTATATTCAATATCTTATAATAAACCATAATGGAAAAGAATATTAAAAAAAGAATGTATATATATGTATAACTGAATCACTTTGCTATACAGCAGAAATTAACACAACATTGTAAATCAACTATAGTTCAATTAAAAAAACAAACAAACAAAAAACCCAAAACAAAACAAAAAACAAAAAGAATTTACTGTTGTTGAATTCCCTGGTAGTCATTTGTCTGTGACTTGCTAGAGGTGAAGTGGAGAAAGATTTGTGTGGAGAGGTGGGAGTTTGGAGCAGGTGTTAAGGGAGGCTGGAGAGGAAATCAATCTTGATGTCCCTCAAGTAGGTAGCAATTGCTACCTCTTTGGTTTCCGCCCAGCAGTGAGACACGTGGTCAGATCAGGTGTCTGGACTAATGTGGAGCTTAGGTTCTTCAGCCTGAGCAGATCCTTGGAGGCAGCTGCAGGCCCAGCCAGGCTTAGCCAACAAAAGCTGTTTATCTGATAAATCTTAGAAGTTCAGCTCATTGTTTGACTCAGTATAAACAAGGAGACTTTCTCAAGAATGCTAACACATTCTTCTTCAAAGAATAGGTGACTCAGTCAAGTGCCAGATAAAACGGTCTCAAAATTCTTCATGTATTGGGGTCAACATAAGACAAAGGGATAAGAAATCATTATTTTGTACAATTTTTGTTGGACATGTTAGCCATTTGGATTTGTTTAATCTTCCATTATGATTTTTTTCATGAATATTTGTGGAGATTTAATTGTAGAGAATCTGAAGAACTTATGAGGTCATGCTGCTCAAAAAGTTTCCAGAAGCAGTTGAATCTGAGTCTTGTATTATGTCTTGATCTCTGCTCCATCATTCTGTGAAAGGGAGGAAATGGCAGTGGACTTCCCTCAACAGGTTATTGGAATTAAGAGCCCAAGACTAGAGTCCTGTGCAGTCATTTCTACTCCTTCCCCATTCTCCTGACTCTCCTAGAATTTCTTTTATTTTTATTTTCATTTTTTTACTGAAATATAGTTGATTTACAAAGTTTCAGGTATACAACAAAGTGATCCAGTTATACATATATATGTAAATATATATTCTTTTCAGATTCTTTTCCATCATAGGTTATTACAAGATATTGAATATAGTTCCCTATGCTATACAGTAGGTCCTTGTTGTTTTTCTATTTTATATATAGTAGTGTGTATCTGTTAACCCCAAATTCAAAATTTATCCCTCTCCCACCTTTCCCCTTTGGTGACCATAAGTTTGTTTTCTGTGTGTGAGTCTATTTCTGTTTTGTAAATAAGGTCATTTGTATCATTTTTTTAAGATTCCACATATAAGTGATATCATATAATATTTGTCTTTCTCTGTCTAACTTCACTTAGAATAATAATCTCTAGATGACCCTGCTAGAATCTCTATCTGAATATGTGGTCTTTTCAAAGAAGTCAGTGGAAATGGGAACGTTCATTGATTTGACTGACCCTCTGATACTAATCACTGTTCTGAAAGAAAAGTACTGTTCTGATGATATTACAAATAGGGTGTCTCTTAGAAAAGAATTATGAAAATTAACTTCTGATTTATGTTCTTAAATGAGGCGTAAAGCAGTTCATAGTATGTTTCATTCCAAGCAAGGCTGAAGTGAAAAAAGACATGTCAGATATTATACTGTTCTCTGAGTCTTTGTGCTTTGTTTCCTTCCTTTCCCCACCAAACTACTACAAAAAGAAGCCCACGCTCCTTTCCCATTTACATTCCGACCTACAATCCGCCTTCTCCCCTAACCTTCCTAATACCCTGCCTCTAGCGTTAGTGGGATGCTTACCAAACAAGGTCACTCTGTCTCCTTGTTTGTCAAGTCCAATGTGAACAGTCTTTAGGCTTTCTCTCTCTTCTCTCTCTTGATGCTATTCATACACTTCCTTCTAAAGCTCACCCCTCCGTGGCTTCCTCACAGTCTCTTCTGGTCTGCTCTAAACTTTGTACCATTATTCCTCAGTCTCCTTCTGGAAATGTTCTTGATCTTTCTTCCTCCCTCTTACTTGTTTGTGACTCTAGTCTCCTATCATTACATTTTATTTTAATTCTTCATAGACACCCCAAAATGGTCTAATTCATAGCCTGGGCTACATTTACCACTGTTATAATTCCCAATACCTCTGTCTTGAGCGTGAGATTCCAATTTCCAGTTGTTTATATTTCCACCCATGGGGCCCGAGGCTACTCAAACTTTGTATATACCAAACCAGGCTCTTCCTACTTCTTCCAAGGCCCACTCCCCTAAATTACCCAGTATGGCACAATACGACCAGTTATATTGATGGGTGCCCAATTGTTCCTGTTAGCCCTCAGATATGTTTCTTGACTTTCATAGCAGGCTGTCTCCCAGGCTCTCCTGTCAGCTGCTTTCTGGCTTTGTTGGCCAATGTAAGGCCCTCACAAGAGATTGGAGGCTGAGTGGAAGAGAGAAACCAAGGTATCACACACACACACACACACACACACACACACATGCACATCTTGCCAGACAATACTTAGCAAAGTTTGTGTTCTTGGTTGGACACCGTATGAAACACCCTCCCCCTTTTACACTCCTCGAATCATTCCTTTCTCTCCTCTCCATCCCCACTGCCACTGACTTACATCATCCAGTCTTCATCATTTCTCTCCTACATCTTGGTGACAGAATGGATGTCCTTTGAGTTACGTTTCCTCATGCAATCCATCCTCTATGTTGTTGCAGACTGAGCTCTCGAAGGTGATGATCAGGTACTACTCTCCCTCTAACCTGGCTGATAACCATCTGCAAAGGAAAATCAGTTACAAGTAGCTCCTTAGAGTAGCTCCACCATGATTTGGAGCCCATGGTTGTGCAACTTGGCAACAACTGATTGGCCCAAGGATGTCACCTGATCTGAAGGTATCTGACCTAAAGGATATGAGAGTGTCCAGTGGCCCATGAGGCAGCCTGGCTCAAGAACTTTGTTCATTGGAAGCACCAATACTGCACCATGACTAGTCAGCCTAATTAGATCCTTTGGCAGTTTTCAGTGAGAGACAGAGACCTGGTAGAGTGAAGCAGAAGTGAAAGAAACAGTAAAGGATTTGAGGAAAGTCATGAAGCATCAGAAGCAATGACACATGAGTGTTAGTAGCAGCAGGTAGGCAGCCATGGGAATAGCAGTTAAAAGCTCAATGGGAAGAAATGTCGGGGACAGAATCTAGAGTCAGGAAAAGGATGGCACCAGGGTCGCTGCTGGGACAGGGGAGCAGCTGTGAGCTGACTGGGGAGAAGGGAACCATCACCTGTTTGAGGAGATTCCTGTACTTCCCGCTTCTCCGTCTACCTTAAATAAACCTCTGTCCATAAAATGTTTCTTTTCCTCACAATCTGATTCCACCCCCATTCATCATGTGTTTCACAAAATTGCACGCTTATTAGATTCAGCCGAGGCACTTGGAAAGTTTAGGAAACATTTTCTCTGTACTCGGGACTTTAACAGTGTAAAGCCCCCCATGGTCTTGCCTCCTGTCTCCAGCATCGCCTGAGCAGAGGAAGTGAGTTCTTTGTAACCCTACTGGGCACCTTTTTCTCAAGGCAACAACATAAACACAGGTGATTGTTCTTAATGACTAGCAGCAATTCAGCTGCAGGAGGGGTCTCATGACTGTGCCTTTGTATTTACTGCTCCAGGTGCCTGCAATGGCCTGGAAAAGGAGTTCTCATTCACGTTAAATGTTTGTTTTCTTTACAGCTCAGTTAAGGTGTCAGTGAAGCCTTCTCTGCCATCATCCCTCTCCTTTACTGACCGGTCTCAACTCTCTGTTCTTCTGACACCTCTACAAGCTTATCGTTTTGAAATCTATTGACTTGCCATTCTCTCTCCTTATACTGAGCAGCTACAGAACTAAGATTCTAACTAGTTCATTCATGTGTGGCTCTGCTTGGAGTACACAGAAGGTCTGCAAGAAATTAATACATTCATTGGAGGAAAGCTTGTCCAGTTTATGGGAGGCCTCAGGGAACTGATGTGGTACAGTGGAAAGAAAGCTGGAGTCAAGGTTGGGATCTGGCTCTAATTATTTGCATAATCACAAAGTATCTCAACCTCTGTGCCTGATTTTCCACCTCTAAAATCTGGTTAGAGGTTTAAGGGTTCAGCCCAGTAACTTCTGTGGTCCTTGCAATGCTGTGAATGCATTTCAAGACTGGCCTGGGACTTGTTCCCGTTGATGCCTCATCCGCACCACACCCATGGCCAGTGTAAAGCTGCAGGCTGCCTCGGTAGCATTACACATCTGGTTATAGAGTTCATGCCCATGGCTCTGATTGTTGTTGTTGCTTGATTTTGTGGAATGGAGAAGGGATTTGTTATTTAATATTACACCGAACCCTTTTCTACATAATCAAGGTAGGCTTCAAGATGTAGATAACATAGATTATATCAACCCGAAGGCAGATCCACAAAAAATTTTAATTTCAAATATATAAAACTATGTTCAGTAAGGGAAGCTTTGAGAGGCAAAAACTTTCAGGGTACCATGTTCAAAAAAAGTGTTTTGTTATCTACTTTTACGTATTTCAAATTCAAAGATGAGAAGGGACAGTATATAAAATTGATTTTATTGAACATGCATGTATACCAAATATAAAACTAGTTGAGCTGACAGATCTAGTTAGGTAAAGCTCTCTAAACAGATCCTATAAAACAGAATATTAGCAGTCATCATTTCTTATAGCCTTCTCATCTATAACAAAAGACTTTTGCCATTGGCATAACTTTGATATTGCCAGAAAACATTTTTGATACTTGAAAGTAATAGTATGAAATATAAAATGGAAAAATATGAAATATATATTCTGAAAAAAATATTTTTTAAAAAACAAATCTATACTTATTTGCTTGTTCTTGGTAAGAAACATAGAGCAGAACAAAGATCTGGAACATCCAATTTACACGTGGTCACCACATTCATTTATTTTTCAGGAACCAACTTTCTGGCAGGAAAGAAGGATGCGTGACTCCTCCCTGACACCCCACCAGGAGTTACTCATGAGTCAAATATAAGGATTTGGCTAAAGTCAGCTGACATTTCCTTGACATGTTTGCTCTCCGCCCTTGCAATTACAGGCCATTACTTGAGAGATTGAGGACCATAGCTAGTCTCCTAAGATCCCCTTGTTGTCTTGCCCCATGCCTCCATCTTCTGACATGCTTTTGGAAGTTACCTCTCTGAACCCCAAGTCTCCATTGCCCGTTCATAAAGTCCAAACTTGGTCTACACAAGACTTGCACCTTGGGCTTCCCTGGTGGCGCAGTGGTTGAGTCCGCCTGCCGATGCAGGGGACACGGGTTCGTGCCCTGGTCCGGGAAGGTCCCACATGCCGCGGAGCGGCTAGGCCTGTGAGCCATGGCCGCTGGGCCTGCGCCTCCGGAGCCTGTGCTCCGCAACGCGAAAGGCCACAACAGTGAGAGGCCCGCGTACCAAAAAAAAAGACTTGCGCCACCTGATCACTCTCCCGGCATTTCTCCTCATCAGCCCTGCTCTGCTCTAGCCTCTGAACCACTTGCACTTGCCTGAATGCCCCATGCCGTTTCAGGCATTCAGTCCCTGAATTAGAAAGTACCTCACTCTTCTGTGCCAGGCACGGTGGGGGCAGTTCTCGTGCATTTGCTCATGCTGTCCCCAGTATGTAGAATGTCCTGCCCCAAATCTGTCCTTTTGGAAAATACTCCGATTTTCCAAGTCTCAATACAGTTCCTATAATTTTGACCTTATCAGTGAAAACGAACCACTTCTTTTTCTGTGCCTTCAATCAGCTCTATTGCAGAAAGTCTTAATACATCCTTCTGTGTATATGAGACCATCAGCTTTGAGGAGAAGGTCAATGTCTCATTCATCTTTTCATCCCCAACACCTGCAGAGCACCTGATACTTGCATTATTTCATTTTAGCCCTGGCTAGTCCTGTTCAGCCTTTAGCGAGGTATGGCAAAGAACAAAATAAGCCACCAAAAGCTGTATCAGACACTACTGGATTATCATTTCACAAGTTAGAATAGAAATTTGCAGGACCATAAGGATGAATCTTAACTAATGAAGCCCAGAGGAATTCACTAGAGACATTAATGGCTCAGGGTTTCTTCCATAACCACAATCAAGGATATATGCTTCTCTTTCTACCTTGGTAAGCAACTAATCAAACTGAGCACAACAGAATGAAAACTCTCCTTTTCTCCTAGTAGTTCAACAAATTCTAGGGAATATAAACCTTCCTTCTGGTTCCCTCTTCCCACAAGTACTGGAACACGTCAGTAGGAGGAGACCCCCCTCTTACTATTTCTCTGCCTGATGCTGGCACTTCCTCCTTCACACAGATTTCTCTGACCCTTCAGGAAGATTTTATTTCTTCTACCCCTCATAGCACTGTGTATACTCTAATACAGGTAGTTAACAAATAATAATAATTCTAGACCATGAAATTGTAATAGGTCAGTGTCTGGCACATAATGAGCGCACGAATGATGAACTGAATCTTGCTTTAAGGATATGAGTCAAGACTAAATATGTTAATTCCAACCTTAAGTACTTCCCTTGGCTTTTAAGGAGGGATCATTATCTTTGAACAGAGATTTAACATCACACAGTGGTTTTTGCTACCTGCAATACCAAAGTCTGCAGAAGATGTTAATTATTTATGAGGACACCATATTTTTTAAATGAATTTATTTAAACAATCGCTACATGAGTAATATACAGTAAGTGAAAAACCACTAATACAATGGAGTTCTCATAGTGGTTGTTTTTATGTATACACACTTAAGATAACTTTAAGTGGTTGGAATAGGCCCATAGAACACTTTATTCTGTGGTGTTTGTCATTTCATGCTTCAATTATTCAAAACATTTAAATAATTAGTTTAATTATTATTAAACTCCAACTGAATTTGTTTTAGGTAAATTAGTGGTGATGTACTAAAATCTGCTCTTAAATTTGTTTTGATTTGAGTGACTAACCCCACCCTCCTCACACCTCTCATTATGTGACTCATTATTTTGTAATTCTTGACAGTTTATCAAGCAATTTTAATACTTGAAATGCAAGTCTAGCTTGTAGCTTACTTTTTAGAATTTGGTAATTTTGTAAAAGTACTTGCATGCTTGCTTTAACACTGCTACATCTCAACTCTGATATTAAAACAGCCTCTGTGTAATCAACTTACATGCCTGGTGGTACTAAGACACTTAAAAATGATCTCTAATAGTTATTTCCTTTGCTCCTACTTGTTTGGGTTTTATATATTGCTGAAGCATCATTCTTTTAAGGATGTAAACTATACTGACTTAGCAATGAAATGGAACAACTGAAACAAACCTCTAGGGCTTTTACAAATTATACAGTGCATTAGTAAGTGCTTTAAAATTAAACTATCCGATGACGACATACATGCAAGTTACACCACAGACGCAAGGGCATAAGAAAATGGATTGAACATGCTTTTACGTTCACTTCCACCAATGCTCTATACTAACTACACTGGTATGATAATAAAGCAATCAAGAACTAACTTAATTTGTCTCTCATCAGTCTGAGTGTATGTGGATATCTGTGTATTTAACTGGCACATACGCACTCCAAGTACCCGAATTATTTCAATCCTATGTTCATTTTCCTCTCAGAGTGGTTTACAGTAACTACAGTGAAAAATAAAAGGAAAAAAAAATGAATGCCAGGTTTCCTACTAAGTAAAGCCAAATCAAATCAAACTATAGCATTAGTAGCTATTTCTGCAGGAAAACACAGATTTCTATAGTTCTGGTCAGTTACTTTAGCATTAAACCTTACCTTTGTCAATATTGTTTCAAGTAATGAAGTTATTCTTGACCTATTGGAAATTATATATAATATGTGAAAAAACTGTGATTTTTATTTTTTGGCCAATCATCAAACATGTTTTGAATAAGGGAAATTTTTTTTAGTTTAATATAATTTTTCAATGAAACAATATAAATTTACAATAAAGTTAGTGGTCTCATTCAGTAAATTTTCCAATCTTCTAATTCAGGTTTAACAGAGAAGAACAATGATTACAGGAGGGAAAAAAAAAAAAAAAAAAAAACCCACAAATAATCTCCTGCGGCCATCATCTTAGGGGCTGATTTTCTTGTAATGGAGAATTCTAGCACAAGCTGTCATGTTTCCAAGATTCACAGTGCTTTGAAATGGAACTGCCTGGGAAGATTCAGAAAGGCTTTGCTCTTGGGCTTACACGGTAAGCACTTTGTGTGATTCTTAATCACATTTTTATCCAGAACGCAGTATTACAGGTCACATTTTTCTCAACGATGCTTATACTGATTTGTGCTCTATAAATATAAACATATCTACACACAGAATACACACACTGAAACAAGGGTATGAAGTTAGCCAGCCATCCATAAGCAGAATGGAATAAAAATTGCAGGAAGGGTAGTATATGATGCCAAACCCAGACAGACTATAGATGCCAATCCCAAGACTGCCGAAGCAAGAACACTTCTCTGATCACGAATAATTATCTTCACATTCTCACAAAACTGGAAAATAAAATTTAAGAATATTAGAAAAGGTGGCTAAACCTAGGAAGAATCACATATACTGAATAGTAGAGCTCAACTTTCCCAGCTATTTTCTATCTACCAGAAGAATTAGAATTTTTCTCATGATCTTGGAAAGAATTTAAGATGTTAGTAGTTCAGCTTCTTGATTCTACATCCCATAGTAGCTGAAATGATACTTTAGGCAACTAGGTTAATACTGGCAGTTGCCTTTGTACATACACAACATCTATAGAAAACTACAGAGAATGTAACCACATAAAAGTTATTCAGGATTAAAGGTTAAAGACAACATTAAACTGCCTCTCAATAACATAACATATTCTAAAGTAAAATGAGCAAACGATCTCTAATCTCAAGCAAATAGAATTTAGCCTATCATTATTGGTGAATTCAATTCCTACAACTCACCGTTCTAAAATTTGGTGATACTTTTGATGATAACATTCTGATAAGTCTCAAAATCTAAAGGCATAGAAAGTCTAATTTTGTTGTCATATCCTATTCCCCGCCAAAATATATTAAATTCATAATCAATTATGTGACACAAAATTGACTGCTAGAAATAAAGATAAATTAAACAGGATCCTTACCCCCCGAGGAATGCATTTTTCTAAGATGTATAATTTTTTTTCCCTAGAAAACTCATTTTTCTTAGAAGTAATGGCCTATGTCTGAGTCCTGGATCACCTTTTAATCATTTAACATGCCCAGGCTACCCTCTTCTCCATGGGAATACTGAGGTTGTTGTGAGGATCAGATGAGATTTTTTTGCAAGAGTACTTTGTATTCGTCTGCATGCTGTATAAATATAAGGTATTACAACGATTGTTATCACTGCTAGATCTGTTGACAATTATCTCTACTTCATCAGTGTCGGGGCAGAATTCAGCAATTAATTGCTCCATTTTGCTAAGAGTTTCCTACTCATACTGGTTTTAAGCTCCTTTTCTAGACGTGTCATTGTATATGCTTTTAGGGTCTCCTACAGTGACGTATTTAGTACTGGAAAACTGGGTTTCCAAATTCTTCATGGAATGAATGCACAAGTCCAATATATTTTAACACACTACCTTCACTGCAAGCCTGTCTCTGTCTGTACTTTCATACAGTATCTCAACAAATATGAAATTTCCTGTTGGTTATCCAGATGTCATTCTTTTTGTATGTCAAACATATGATTTGTCTCTTTTTACTAAACTAACAAGACATTGAGTAACAAATATACAATCTTAAAATGATGAGGATCAAACTGAATGACGTTTTCAGGACAATGAGAAAAGCTGCTTGGCAAATAATGGGGAGATATACATTTAGGTAAATAAGAATGTTGTCTTGATACAGTCATGCTTCTTTTATCTTTTTCCAATACTTTTTAATTAAGGCCAACATAGAATCATTGTGGACTCTCTTTCCCCCAAAAGAAGACTTGCACAAGGAGCATCATGTTTCTAATGTCCTGTTCATGTTCATTTGGCCATCAGTCCAGGAAGTACCCCTGGTGTTGCTCCACAGTAGGAAATGTCCTCTAGGTTCTAGTTGTTAAGAAGCCTACAGGGGAACTTTTGAGCACTGAATCCCCGGAAATTAAAAGGGGTATGTGTATTCATTTTGGCAATGCAAAGCAATATCAGCAAAGAAAAAAAAGCATAAGGAATAGTAACAGTTACTAATTAAAGGGCTTTATAGTTTATGAAATACTGAAACTGTTAACAGTAATATAAAATAGTTTAATTTTATGATTTCTAAACTTGTAAAGAGCATCACTACAAATAAAAAAAAAGATTCTCTTCCAGTTCACTTTCACATTAGTTGTAGTGTTTTCCTGAGGGAAAGTGCTCTTGAGAGCTTTTATAAAAACAAATTTAAGTGAGAGACAACTTTGCAACTCTCATGTTATACTGATAATAGTTATATATATGGAGAACTCAACCATCAGTCCCAGAATTGTCATTCCTTATGTTTCCAAAAAATAGAAACCAGTCCTCCTTCAGTACTAATGACCTACTTCTCTCAGGGCATGTTCAAAAACAGTCCTTAAAAATTGGAAAATTTGGGATGGAGATTTTTTTTTTCCCCGGGAAATCTACTCTGTGGTCAAATTGTTTGTTAGACCATTCAAAGTGAAGACAAAAACTCAAGTTTCACAAGAGGCGCTATGCAGCAACAGCAATTAAAGCACTGCTCTACGTCCATAAAATCTTACAGTTGACAAAGAGGAAAAACTACTCCAACTAGTTATTTATGCTGATTAAACATTTTACTACCTTTAAAAAGCACTTGTACTGTGTTTTTTGTTTTTTTGGAGAAATATATAATACAGTGCTATATGTGTTCCATGAAAGGGTAACTCCTAATTATGGGAGGGAAATACTGTTTTTCCTTAGAGAAATGATTTGCTTGGGTCCTAAGTAAATCTGACGTGTTTCCTTTTGAACAGTTTTGGAGCCAGTGTTTGTAAATGTGGTAAAGTTCATTTCTAAACAGGCATGGACGGAAGCTGTGATTCTTGAATCACTGCAGAGTGCTCTAACTGTTTTTTTAGGTTGCTTAGAAAATAATCCCTAGATCGAGACTGTTGTGGCTTTATAAACAATCTGTAAGGAGTTTTATACACAGATGTATACAAGCACTATACGTTCATGATCTGCGACAGGAGAGAAAGATTTTCACATATGGGTCAAAAAATTAAGATGTGGAGCAATAAAAAAATTGGTTATATGGACTTAGATTCTTTTGGTACCCAAATATCTAAACATGAAGAGTATAATCTGAAGCTCATTATGTGATTGCCCAGGTTTTCATTGTGAAGGGTGCGCACTAACAATACCTCTGCTTAAAATTTGATTTTTACAAGTTAAGAGGTTTCAAAAGGCAATAAAAATCCATTGCTTTTCCTTTGCGTTCGTAGCTAATTTAATCATCTTAAATTCTAACAGTTTTTCCCCCCTTTTTATAGTACCCATAAAATTACCTTCCAACATTTAATGGCTCTTCTTGAAAGCCAATTGTTTTGATCTCTGGGGAACCCAGAAACAATGTAACCCACCTGTGGGGCTAGTGTGTAAAGGATGCTTAACAATGGGGAAGTCTAGATGGGAATTAAAGCCAACACAGAAGGAATGCAGAATACCAAGGAAAAGACTTCTCTGAAGCTCAGCCACAGGAGTAAGGGATCTACCAGGGAGGTCTTCTTAACGGAAAATTTGGCAGTTTATCTTAAGCAAAGGGAATTCACCCTCTGCAGCTTATAGATGGGGAAAACAGCATGCTTCCTTGTTTTAAAGGCACAACAATTTGTACTATACAGTGTTACGGATTAAATATGAACTCTAGACACCTTCCTTCCAACTGCAATTCTTGGGTAAAGTTGCAAGCACACGGCGACAGATTTTCTGTGACCCTCCCAGTCACCTGCCCATTGTCACTTCAACTACGCTGGATGGACACCCTGATGACGTCTGCAGCAATAACTGGGCAGCTCTCTGGCATCGCTGGCAGCGGTACTGCATTGCCACACTCTTTCACCGTGCATTTCGAGATATCCTGCAAGGCACATCGCCGTTTATGTATTTATTTGGCTTCCCTGACGAACACCAGAGGGTTCGTTACTAAGTCTAGAACTCAATCCCTGCTCGCAGGGGATAGGAAAGGTTAGGGATGGGAGGGGGCGTCCCCACCGAGCCCACCGGGGAGTCACACGTGGTACCTTGTCGGCCTGGGGGCTGATCGCGGTACCGAACCTGCAGTAGGTGACGAAGTGCTCGCAGTTGTTCCACAGGAGGCTATAGGGAGTCATGCCCAGCAGTTTCTCCGCCCTTCGCGCCACCTCTTCGTTGAGCAGCGCCTTCTTCTTGAGGGACCTATCCAGATGATTGACCAGGATGTCGGCTCCGTAGGCGAAGTCCTCCACTGTGTCCACGCGGATGCTGGCCACCCTGCCAATGACGCCCAGGATGAGACGCTTGTTGGAGACCACCTTCTGCGTGAGCTCCTTGTCGTCAGTCAGGGCCAACAGGATGTCGGGCATCATATGGGCGACACGGTTGTCGCCCAGGTAGATGCCATAGTGTGTCAGGTGGGTCCGAGGCACCTCCAGCACGTCGCCGCGGAGAAAAGAGTTGATCTCATAGAAAGTGTTCCTTGCCTTGTCTTCGACCGGGGCGCCTGAACTGAAGAGCTTGAAGTTGGAGATAAGGAGCAGCTTCTCCAGCACTAGTGACACCGCCTCCAGCATTGGGTTCTTCATCCTGCAGGGAAAAGTGTGTCTTGGGGGGACCGTCGCCACTCGGGCACGGCCGGGCCGGGCAAGGTGAGCTGGCCGGACAGGGGCGCTGCGCCGCTGCTCACCCGCAGGCCAGCAGCCCAGTGCCACGGGGCACGCCGTCTGCGCAGGAGGCAGTGAGAGAAAAAAGGGAGGGGGAGAAGCCAGGAGATCGGCTTGGCCGCACCGCACTGGCGACTGAGGAGGATGAGGAGCTGCCGGCGGCTAGCCACGGAATCAGCGGGACCCGCCCCGCGAGCCCCAGGCCGGGAAGCGCACCTGGAGGCGGTGCCGGGAAGCAGGGCCGCGCGCGGTGCACTCAGCTGCGCCTTTTCTGTGGCCTTTTATCGCCCTCGAGGGGGCGGGGCCGAACGCCGTCACAGACCCAGGAAGAGAGCTGATTGGGCGCCGGCGACAAACGCCGCTCTCTGCGGTGTAGCGCGGGGTCGCAGGCTCTTTGGAAGGGGCGGGTCGTCTCTGGGCTTCTAAGTTCCGCCCTGCGACCCCTTCCACATGCAGGCTTCCTCTTGAGCTGGATACCTTAGCACTTACCGCCTTTAAGCGGCCGTTTTTGGAGAGTAGTGGCCGAGGCGTGACCGCACAAAAGATCTTGCCCCTGTCTAGACTGGGGCGTGTTCTGGGCACTTTGGGTCGTTTTCGGTGGAAAGTGCCCTCGGGCGAGATTTCTGAGCAGAACCACCTCCCTCTAAAGGGTTCTCGGAGACCGCGGCTTACTAAAATATTTGCATATACTCTGGGAACTGTGCGCGCCTCGAAAGCCTGCAGACTCCTTCCTAAACTCCGTAGAGGCGTGGCCCCGCACACCGCGCACCCTCCTTCCCTTTAAATGCCAGGAATGCCCCTAGCTTTCAGCTGGCGCGCGGGTGGGAAGCGACCGCGCGGGTGGGAAGCGACCCCGCGGATGATCGGAACCCGCGGCGCCTCCGCGCTCAGAGGCACCAGTGACCGTTGAGCGTACGGCTCCCAACGCTCAGCACGTAAAACGGCGAAGCGCCCAACGTCCTCCTGGAAAGCCAAATTCATGTCAAGTTTATTTCTTCTGCTTCAGGGTCACGTGGATCCAGCTTCGGTTCACCCACCGAAACTTTGCCGCTCTCTTAAAGCGCAGCCCCCCGGAGTTGACCAAGGAAGGAAGAGGTCCTGCCCCGCAGCGGGCCCCAGGCTCACCGGCGAGGTGGTACTGGGGAGCACTTAGGCTAGGGAGCAGCGGTCTCGGAGTCCGCGCCAGGCTTGGCACGCGGTGTCCAGACCCAGCGCAGAGTTCCGTGCTAACGCATTAAGTAAATGCTTGAATTCCTCGGACAAAGCCCGCAATGGAGAGCCTCGAATTGTTCCACAAAGCCTCCCTGTGTGGGGCTAATAGGTCTCCTCAGCGAGCAGATTCTCCGCTCGCCTGGGGGAGGGGCCTCCCGGCGGGTGATGGATGAAGAGACATTCATCTTACCTGGAAGATGAAGGGGACCATGGAGACCAGACGGGGAGGAGGCCGGCTCCCCATTATCCTCCGAGACCCGGCCTTCGCTCCCGCCCCCTATCTGCCAGTCGTCCCGCTTGCTGGTGACTTTTGTTCATTTCACAAACGATTTCGAATCACATTATAGTCCTGGCAAAGAGAAGAAAACTCCATTTCCCACAAAAGAATCGAAAGAGGAAGGCGGGAGAGGCAGTGGATGAAGAAATTTTAAGACATCCATTTCCCCAGTCTTACCCCAAAATTTAAAGAAAAGTGCAATTAGTGGGTAGCTTAAACTAATCAAACTCCCCCGCACACAGGTGCTTGTTAGCGTCCGGCCAGCACACCAGCTCTGCGGCTGGACGGGAGCTCTGGGCAGTCTCTAGATATTTTTAGAAGTCTGATCCAGACCTTGCTGTACACCGTAACTGCAGTTACGTCGGACTGCAGACGAAAGTTTCAGGCTTCACCTTCCAGCAAGAGACGTCCGACTTTTAGGCGCTGCACGCGCTGGTCTGGTCCAGTTCTGGGAAAGCACGGATACCGGGGCCTCCAGGGTCAAGAGCCAAACGGCCCGGGGAGATCAAAGGGGACTTGGTAATTAGCGATTTCCGTCCCTAGTGGTCACTAACCCGGCTTATAACGCTACGACCGTCTGCACCCGGCGAATTTGCGGGAGACAAAAGCATGGAGAACTGCCTCAAGGCTCCACAGAGAGCTCTTTTAGAGCAAAAAAAATATTAAGGAGAAATCACCTATAGACCCTCCTCAATGGCCGCATCCCCACGGCGTTTTGTGAGAGGCAGGCAGCACCAAGCTGATTTGCATTTTTCTTTCTTTCCCGGTGGGGTTAATTTTTGGGAGTCACTTAAAGAAAAAAGGAGATGAGATTAATATGAGGCATGCATCCGAGTACCTTGCTCAAGATGTAGGCATTCTGCTGTCTTGGGAAATGAATGGTGGTGGGGAGTGCCCATAGTTTCTTTCTTGAAGAATATTTTGCCTGAATGTTATGCTGTTAAATAAATTAATTTTTCTCATTGAAACTGTCCTAAAGCTGCGCTCTTTGCTTGCCTGCGGGAAATTCGGCTTTGAGGAGCCCGAAGGAGACAGTGGAAGGTCTTCATTTGTCCATTTCTGAAGTCTCCTCAGATTTATTAAGCTGGGAGGGGTTAGTGAGGATTAGGCTGCTTTTCAACTGGGAAAATGCAGCGTCCGAAGAGCTCTTGTTGGCTGAACTGATTGCCCTCTCCTATTCAGCAATCGTTGAAAACTTCCCTTGCAACTACTCAACGTTCTCAGAGTTGCATATAAGTGTGTCTGTGAGCGGACACTTTTTGATGGCTCCCTAGAGTCACTCTTCATAAAAATATGTATGTACACTAATAGGCTCACATTCCCACTAATACTTTCCTGCCTGAATCAATTTGAGCCAAACTAAGGGAAGACAATTGCTATTAGAAGGAAAAGCCCAAGAGAAATCTAACATCATAACTTTCTCCTTCCTAAATCAGAAGGGGTCATTTATTCATAGAGGGGAGAACCTGGCTTGGTAGAGAGACCCCTAGTTCCTCAGTTGTACGACATTCAACAAGTTTCGATGTGCAAATGCCTTAAATGCACTCAACTGGGTTGCTGGGTCTGGCTGGGGGATTGTGAAAGAGCCGTGGCCGTCCTGGTCAACACGTGGACATCAATGCACTGTGGACTCTCTCCTCGACCACCCCTTCCTGCCATCCCACGGAAACTCGCAAGACAGCCACAGCATCTGCTCAGGCCCAGGTCCCTGTCTCCCAGTGGTGAAGGCCAAGATTCCACTGGGTTTCTGCACAGAGGAGACTGGAAACAGGGCTCACAGTGCCCACCTAATTTTCAGGCTTCACCTTCCTGCCATGGATCCCATTGAAGGTCCCAGGAGATAGAGCTCCTGTTTTCGGGGACAAGGGGTGGCGGAGTCCTGCAGAAGCCAGGTAGGCTAAGGGATTTCCTACCCAAAGACTTTTTACCTCTGGAGACCCTCTTCCTCAGAAGCCTTTGGAGTGGAGAATAGGATCACAGTATCATGTGCTTCCTATGTGCTAGGCACTGAACTAACAAGCATTTTCTCACTTAGTCCTCATAGCCCTATGAGGTGTCCTCTCCATTTTACACAGGAAGAAATTGAGGTTATAGCTCAGTCTCTGTCACCGTGTTAGTGTGGATCAGGACTGAACCACAGGTTCTTTGCTCCCAGGTCCACCACCACTGGGGAAGGTCTGACCTCCCATCACTTCATCCACCTGTCATCCATTCATTTACTGAGTGCCTGCCATATGCCTGGCACTGTGCCCAGTCCTGGAAACTCAGTGAAAAACCCAACCCTAAACTTAGATTCCACAGCTTTTCATTTTAATTTGGACTTCATTTCCCTGCTTCTCTAGTGCCACGGATTCCGATTTTTTTTTTTTTTTTTTTTTTGCGGTACATGGGCCTCTCACCGCTGTGGCCTCTCCCATCGCGGAGCACAGGCTCCGGACACACAGGCTCAGTGGCCATGGCTCACGGGCCCACCCGCTCCGCGGCATGTGGGATCTTCCTGGACCGGGGCACGAACCCGTGTCCCCTGCATCGGCAGGTGGTCTCTCAACCACTGTGCCACCAGGGAAGCCCTTTTTAACATCTTTATTGGAGTATAATTGCTAGATTCCAATTTTTAACGTCAGTTATTTTATTGCCATAGAGAAAGATCTGGTTACGCTGCTGGTTAATAGTATACCCTCACCAGGCAGGCCCCAGCACTGGAGTGGCCAGTAGTCCTATGCCCTCCTTAGAAACAGAAATAGGAGCGGGGTAGGTGTTAGGTATCTTGCCCAAGGACACAGAGTCAGAGCAGAACCTAAGTGCAGTGTCCCAGACTTCTTACCTCTTAGAACTTCTTTCTCCTAAACCTGATAAATCTGGCTTTCTAAACCTCCTGTTTTTGAATTATCATCCTTCAGGATTATTTTGTTGTTTTTCTTAGATTTTTTAGATTATTACATCATTGGACACATAAATAATGATGGTCTTAACACGTTATTCTTCTGAATCAGCTGCCCATCTACTTTCAGTTCCTTTACATACGCTTAGCTCTGGCCCCATGGACACAAACAGGCCTTAACTAGCTAACTCTAAGGAGACAGGGAGAATAAAAGCTTTTGTGAACTTCCCTCTGGAGGCAGAGGAAAAAGGGCAGACACCTTTTCACGGAGCCTCAGAACCCAGGGCTGCCTGGAGTGTTCTCTGGCAGAATTCCATTACCTCCTGGGAGGAAGATTCCCCAGCTTCCTTCCTGGCTAGCTAGCACCTTATTATGAGGGCCTCAATCCTGCCTAGAGTCTTTAGAAAGATTAAAGGCAGCAGCTCCACCCAGACAGGATTTAGTTGTTTTGTTGTTGTTTTGGAAACCATAAACTAAGAACACTAAGCACAAGTAATTGACAGTTGATGTTGTAGAGAATCACGCCCCTGTAGATGAACACAGCTTACTATGAAGTAATCACAGGTGGGGGAGGCTGCGATGTGTGGGGAAGGGGGCAGAAACCCCGAGCCTAAGGCCTGTGCCACCCTTTCCACCCGCGTGAACTCTGACAAGTCGTTTGCCACCCACAGGCCTCAATTTCATCGCTCTAAAATGGCAGTGATATTTAGGAGGGCAGTTTTGAGGATTAAGCAGAACCACACATATTGCAGCATTGTATGAAGGTTCATACCGTGAAACCCCATCTCTAATATCATCTGTATTATTCACCAGTGAAGCAGAGTAAGGCAGAGGCCTTACTTTTCCCTTTCTGCCTGGACAGCATAGTCATCCAAGAATGCAGAGTAGACAAAGGACGTGCTTTTCCTCACAGACCCCTTCCGATGTCTCAGCACAGAGCCACAAGGGTGAGCGGAAAGTAGGCACATAAGTGTTTGGAGCTCTGCTCTCTCCACTGCTCGCTGCCAAGGAAGTCCTCTATAATTCATAAAAACAAAGATAAAAACCCGCCATTTGTTCGAAAGTGCATCTCACAGGATACAAAAAACCCCCAAAGGTCCATTTTAGAAATGGACATAATACCAAAGAATGACTAAAATATCTGAGATGTCCATGACACGTAGGGCACATTTCACTTTAAAATACAAATAATAAATGGCAAGCAATGTTACTTCCTAATAACTTGGAGCAGATAGCAACTATCTTATAAATTCATCTTTTTTTCCTTTTGATTCTAATTTACCATTATGAGGCAATAGTAAATATGAATATTGGGGGACCCAGGTTTGTTAACAAAAGCAAATGTGACAATTAATAACCTTTGGCTACATATTCAAAAGACAATTACCACACCACTGTATTCATATAGGAACTGTACAGAGAAATCAGGTACTGTTACGCTTCAAACAGGATAACACTGGCGATTACCAGTAATGCTAAGTACCAGGAGCGGTGATGAATGCCATGTTATTATTTATATTTCAAAAATCCTTTCTAAATACATAGACACCCTAAGGGTCAAATGGCAGGTAACTGAATACAGAACTTTCGTAACATCAGTCTTAGCTTTTGCTACTCATATCTGATGGTTTGTGAGATCACTGAGACTCGTGAGGCCTCATCTGTGAAGTGTGCTGAGCTGGATTAGAATGAGATGCTCTCTAAACCCCTACAGTGTGAATGCTCCCTGGACCTATGAAAATCAAATTACTCAGGCCCTTCAGAGAGTCTTAGCTGTTGTCCTTGGTGAATTTTCACAGTGAGTAATTAACAGAAAAAGAAGATAGATCACTGTCTACTAATTAGAAAATCTAAATAGTGTTCACAATAACTGCTTTAAAAAGTGCAATGCCTCAACTGAATTAAAAAAAAAATTAAGAAAGAAATCACTCATACTCCAGTGAAGCAGTAATTACACAAGGAGGAGAAAAGAGACTGAGCAGGGGTTTGGCAGCAGTTCATGCTGGAAATCAATGACTCTTTTGATAACATCTGTTCAATCGTACAGAAATTTTAAATAATGTAAACACACTGTTTCATCAATATTTTGTAGCAGTATATACCACTGATTGTTGAAATGAATGTCTTTAATTTCTAAAGTTAATTTGAAGGGAAGTGAGTGTACCATTCTGGTATTTTTGTAATTACATTTACTCTTACCCACCCCATGCTAAAAGAAAATCCAATGTAGTTCAGCTAAAGCTGATTCATACCTAAACAGCTCAAGCAGTTATAAAAAAGGGAAACTGGATTTTAAATTGTCTCATACTTCTTAACTGGCAGAACTCCAAGTGGGCAGCTCTCTCATGAAGAACCAGGCTGCCTGTGCTCTCCAGGGTAGGCACAAAACTTTGTGCTTGAATTAAGTTCACTTATTTTTACCCTGGTTACCCTCTAAAACGACTTGCCTTTATGTTGGATTACATAAAGTTACTTTCATTTTATTTACACCCAGACTTCACCTGTAAAGAATGTAAATTGGATCACACAGAATTAATATGGAAAATAAATTCAATAACTTTTTTCCTTAAAGATGAATTAAAAATCTTTGACATTGTTTTCATCCACATAGGAGTTTAAATCAGAAATCACTGTAATTTTAATGTTCAACTGGTTTAACTTTCAAAAAGAATAAACCAGGATATGCGTCCTCTGGTCATAATTATTTCACATTTTAACACGTGTCTCACACTTTCTCTCTTCCCATCTTCATTCTTTTACCTCTCTTATTTAATTCCTGAAGGGATGGTTCTGATATTTTTTCGTGGTATCCTCTAAGGGCACTATTCCCACTGGAGGACAGATGGCATCCAGAAAATCAGGGTCCTAAGTGTGTTCTGGAACCTGGGAATGCAGGCTCGCAGCTAGCACAAAAGTGGGCTCAGGGCCCTTAGATCACTGGCCTTATCCTCTAGGGACTTGCCTCCCATAGAACAGTAAGTAACCAAACCAGCCAGGCAAGAACCTCCAGTGCCAGGCCCGACTCAGCAACAGGGAAGCCACTGGAGAGCGACCCTGGCGCTGGGCCCAGAGGTTTAGCCAGACTTAGACACCCTCAGCATCAGTATTAGATTTCCTACACTCAGTCCTATATCACCAAGAATATTGTCACAACTTACTTTGTGATTCTAAGTATATTGGTTAAACTTTTCATGCTCTGGTCCGCTCATGTACAGAAGCGGTGACTGGCGATGATGACTCTCCTGAACTTTCTGGAATTCAATGTAGCAATAGCTCTAGACAGTCCTGCACACCTCGCCACCAAGTCAAGTATAAGATGACAAATCTAAACTCTGTTTCCTCAGACTATGGTTCCTCCTGCATTTGTGTTTCCTTTTGTTGAAAGGGAGCAGATTTTCTTATATGTCTTTTATGGCTATACCATTTGCTTTTCAAATAACAATTTCTGATTTTTGTCCTTTAAAAAAAAAATAAAGTGAGGCCTCCAATGTAGAATATCTAGCAGAGGTTTATTCTTTTTTCAGAATTACAAATTAAGGAAGAATAACTACAGAAAGAGTGATTATTGATATTGTAAAAAAGATGTATTGCCAAGGAGCTATTTTAATAAATGTACTTGACCAAAAATGTGACTTTTTAAAACTCATTTCAGGGCCTTCCCTTGGTGGCGCAGCGGTTGAGAATCCGCCTGCCAATGCAGAGGACACGTGATCTCGTTCCCTGGTCCGGGAAGATCCCACATGCCGAAGAGCAACAAAGCCCATGTGCCACAACTACTGAGCCTGTGCTCTAGAGCCAGTGAGCCACAACTACTGAGCCCATGCGCCTAGAGCCTGTGCTCCACAACGAGAGAAGCCACTGCAGTGAGAAACCCACGCACTGCAACAAAGAGTAGTCCCCGCTCACCGCAACTAGAGAAAGCCCGCGTGCAGCAGCAAAGACCCAACACAGCCAAAAATAAATAAATTAAATAAATACATAAATAAAATTCATTTCAGCAATATTATCTAGAAATGTATCATCCTTGATTAAAACAGTAGTCATAAATCTTCCAAGTTCATGGTGGGCATTCAATAAAAACTCCTACTTACAATTTTATCTTAACCATTGTATTTAAAATTTTAATTATAAATTACTCATATTTGGATTAGTTAAGAATCTTAAATCCATTGGCTAGTATTTCAAAATTATTCCTGTGTTTAAGATTGTATTGCCTTGGGTAAAGGGTCATCTTTTTGAGTGACCTTAAAAGTCCCTTTGATTCTAAACTTCCACACTTCTTTCAGAAAAATAAAAGTAGTACATTTTAGTATTTTCCCGCTAGCCAAATGTCAAATTTATAAAGCAAGTCATAATGATAATAAAATAGTAGCATAATTTACATTTTATTTAACTATTTTAAAATTACAGATTATATATCAAAAAATTATTTATATAAGTAAAATATTCCCAAATAGATTAGATGAAATGTGCTGAGTCATAATATCTGAATATATTCCTGAAGTCACATACATTTGTTCCTCCCAAATAAGTAAAAACCAAGGGGTAGGCTGAGTCAGCACACTACAAGTAGAAACGGTACGGGGCAGTTGTTAAGAATGTCTACTCTGTAGCCAAGTTGCCTGAGTTCAAATCCTGACTCTTTTACTTAGCTCTGTGACCTTGGGTAATTTACTTAACTGCTCTGGTCTCAGTTACCTGCTCTTTAAAATGAGTATGATGATAAATATGATGCCTACCTCACAAGGTTGTTGTAAGGATTAAAGAATGAACATGCATATATTATTAATTTAAGAACAATACCTAGTTCTTATTCAAGAAATGATGGCTACATAATAGTTTTCATTCTGGAACACATTTAGCAATCTGCAGATTAGCCATAGCTCTCATGTAAATTTGCAAGAGGCGGCAAAGATCCATACAGTAGTAAGAAATTCTGTGAATGGGGATGGGAGAATTCTAATCTCTAACCTACCTCCATAAGGATTTGTTGAATATTTCATCTCAGGTTCTATGTGGGCTCAGAAATACAACAGTGAATGAGGTGCAGTCTCTTCCCTAATGGAACATAGAACCTGGCCAGGAGGAGACAGGCCTAAATAAACTTACATAATTCAGTGTGATGTGCTGAAACGGAAGCATGTACTACAGGTTCTGGGAAATGGATGAAGGAGCAATTCATTCTAACTGGGGCAGGGAAAGTGGGAGCTGGGATAACACCGAAGTTGTACCGTGAGGAGTTTGTTAGGCACACACAGTAGAGGTAAGTTAATGCCAAACGGCCAGGCAGGCTAAGGAAACATGAATAAAGGCAAGATGTTTTAAAAGTGTTTGGTAGGTTTTACCAAGAGCAATAATGCAGCTCAACCAGAATATAAGGTGTATGCTTCTCTAAGAGCAGAGGCTAGAGCCCCACCCCGGAGGTTTGAGGGGGCTGTGGAGGCCCCCTAGACCACGCCAGGAGCTCAGACTTTATTCTGCAGGCAGTAGGGAGCTGTGAGAGGCTTTCAAAAAGGGGAAAGAGAAGGTCTGGGTTGGAGGGAGAAGGGAGAGAAGCTGGAATCAGAAGGCCATTAGCAGTCCAGGGAAGAGAGCTAGAATAAGGGGAAGGAGATGGAGGGGCAGGGGAAAAGCTGAAAGGTATTTGTGGAGATAGACTGACAAGGTTTGGTGACCATGAGGTAGTGCTGGTGGCCAGAGTGCTCAGAGGAATACGGGGACCCGGGGGGACTCTGAAGTTTCTTGCTGGAGCAAGTAGACAAGCGTGAAACCCTTCACGGAGAGGAAGAAGGGAGAAGCAGGAATAGGTTTGTGGGAGGAAGAAAATGAGTTCAGCTTGGGGTCTGTTGTTTCCAGAGTCTACAGCTTTTCAAGTGGGGACGTTCATAGGCAGATAAATTGTGAAGCAAGATCTATGGAGAAGAGTCTAGCCAAGAGAAAGAGCTATGGGAGTCGGAAGCATGCGGGTGGCAGGTGAAGTCTTTGGAGGAGGGGGAGCTGCCAGGGGAGGCACTCGGCATGGGGGAGGGGCGGCCAGGACAGAGCTCTGCAGAAAGGGAAGGGGCACTGAGGCATCGCCAAGGTGCCTGAAGCAGGAGGAGAGGCTGAAGAAAGGCGCGGAGGAGGGCAGGCTCAGAAGTGTCCAGGGCAGACAAGTTAGCAAGGGGGTCAAGGGGCCCTTGGATGAGGCAATAAGGAAGGCCCTAGTGCTGGGAAGGGGGCCAGACAGCTGCGGGTGGAGGCAGTAGGGCTAGGCAAGGGGGAGGGCCAGGCAAAAAACGGAGATGATTATTTCCAAAAATTCTGCAGTGAAGAAAAGGAAAAAAGGATCAAATGGAAGGTTTCTTGTTGTTTGTTTCTTTCTGTTTGTTTTAAGGGGGAACACATGAGGATATCTGTACATAAAAGGAAGGGAAATCAGGGGAGAGGAAAAATGTATAGCTGGTGGAAGTCAGTCCCAGAGAAAGTGGGACTCGATGGGACCAAAGCTCCAGGTAGGAGGAGACTTAGAGCTGGTGATGAGTAAGGACTGCTATTCCCCTGAGTCAGGAGAGCAGGAAGAAGATAAGAAACGGAGATTTTGAAACATCTGGAAGTGGAAGCAAAAAGACGGCATTGCCTTCACCCACTCACTCTAGTTTGTGCTGTAGACTCTGAAGAAGAAAACTGCCAAACCCAGCCCGCTGGCAAAGTCTGCATAGATGCCTCAAGATTTGATGCAACAAGGGAACTCATGCCAGTTGATGGGTGTATAATAAGCTGACACAGTGACAGCAGGCCATTTGCTTATGGCACAGATCTTAATGAAAAATGAGAGAGTTCTGAGTTCCATTCCTATTCAGAGCATTTGTTTACAGTAAATTTTACAAGCATGTTCCCAGGAACTTGATCTTTTTTCTCCCAATTTGTCAAGTAACACTAAGCTCTTCCTTAGTGATGTCAATCTCTAGTATTAAATTAGAGGTGTGGTGGGGTGCTGATGAGGGAATCCTAGTCATGATGGACACTAAGGAAAATCAGAATCATCAGGATAATTCATTAAAATTCTTACACACATTTTTATTATGTCAAATCGCTTCAAAATTATCACCAAACTATTTACTACAAAACAGAAAATATTTATAGTTAAGTTAAAAGTGGTTTGTCCCCTGGACTAAAATGCAAAAATAATTTTATGGCCAACCTTGAACTTAATTTGAGTTCAAAGTATTAGGTCACTATACTATTAACTTTCAAACTCTTTCCTACTGAGAAGGATAAAATATTCAAATATTTTCTATTTTCTCAAAATCAGTGTAAGGATACTACGAATGTGTTAAAATTGTATAAGTAATTGATAGACTGCTTCTTTGAACCTGAACTTAATCTGTACACTTATGAATGAAGATTATTTAGAATAGGTAATAAGATGTTTAAACAACAAGGAAGAGGAAGATACTCTTTAAACAAATCACAAGATTAGCAGAGCTTGGATTTGGGTATCAGAGAGAGATATGCTAAAAGTGAATATATTATTAAACAAATCACAGTTTATTAAGGTTTTAAAGTGTATGCTTTACAGAATAAAAGAACACCTTTATCAAATGCCTAGAGAATATATCTATCAGTCTTCTTGTCTGTCTCATATGTTAAATCTTTATTGTTTATAGTTCTGTGTTAAAAATCACCTACTCTCTTCTACTTTCCAGTGACCACATTATTAATGCTGGTATTCAATCCACTCAAGTGGGTGTTTACTTATAATGCGTATTTTCTACATCCTTTTACCTTGGATTCAATTTTTCATTTGTACTAAGAAACAATAAGTTTCCCAATGCCAAAACTCTTTATCCATCTACTAATGACTTTAAATCTGGAACACATTTTATCTGAAAGTCCAGTACCATTTGTCCAAGTGCTTTGCCCTGTTGAACAAAACAAACCGAAATGTACTGAATGTTTAGAGGATTCTATTATAGTTACTAATTTTCATGTCACACATTTTTAAAAAGTGACCTCTATTTAAATGATTTGGATAAATAAGATTTTATTTGATATAATGACAATTAAGAAATTTTAAAAACACATACTAAGGGAACACAGTTACAAATAAAATATATTACTTGGTAGATGAATTCTAGGTGAAGCACTAATGAAAAAAGTATGACAGTAGAACTACAGAGAAGCTGAAATGAGGATAATTTATGTAGTTCTGGCCTTTTAAAGTTTGGATTGAGTAAAATTATTTTTATGACTTATGTATTTTAATTTGAGATATTGATTAAGTACATGATGTGGAAAGAAATATGAAAGAGATACAGAGGAGGATAAAGATCATTCAATTTTTAAAATTTTGTTTCAGGCCAGTTCTACTGAGAATATTTTTCCTATATTCGATGCCTCAGAATCACTTTAGGAGCTATTTACAAAGCAGGTTCCTGAGCCCCACATCAAGAGCTTCCAAGTGAGTGGGTCTGGGGTGGAGCTAGGAATCTTCATTCTAACAAGCACACCAGGTGATTCTGAGGCAGGGAGTCCTCACACCTTGGGAATCACTGAAGCTTGTTTTTCTTCCTTACAATTCTTCCAAACCTTGGATCATTGCTGAGAGGTCATGGGGCCAGGTGAGGTTGACAGTGGAGTCCAAATGGTAAGGCACTCCCACACACATATGTGAGAACCTAAGAGATACGCCCACTAAAAAGGTATTGTAACAGTACATTTATTAAAAATTACACAGCCACCACCAGTTGTCAATAATAAGTAAGAAGATCTATCCATAGCAAAGTTTCAAAATAATAGGCAAAATTTAAGGCTAAGTGATACACTGGACTGAGTTAAAGTTACAGCCTTTTGTTCTTTCCTGGGATGACCCAGGCATATTTG